>NW_004443993.1:7274402-7296939 GCF_000243295.1 Trichechus manatus latirostris
CTCACAACACATCAACACTATCCTTACTCAACCTTGGGTTCCCTATCACCAGCTTCCTTGTCCCCTTCTGCCTTCTGGCCCTTGTCCCTGGACTGCTGTACCTCATTAGTCCCATTTAGTTTTATGGGGCTGTCCACTCCCAGGCTGAACGGTGAACCTCGGAGATGACTTCACCACTGAGCTAAAAAGTCGTCTGCTGGCCATACTCTCGGGGTTTCTCCAGTCTCCTTTAGGCCAGTAAATCTGGTCTTTTTTTTTGTGAGTTAGAATTTTGTTCTGCATCCTTCCCCAGCTCTGTCCAGAACCCTCTGTTGTGATCCTGGTCAGAGCAGTCAGTGGTGGTAGCCGGGCACCATCTAGCTGCACTGGACTCAGTCCGGTGGAGGCCTTGGTAGCTGTGGTCCTTTAGTCCTTCGGACTAATCTTTTCCTTGTATCCTGTTCTCTTCATCCTCCCTTGCTCCCAAAGGGATGAGACCAGTGGAGTATCTTAGATGGCTGCTCACAGGCTTTAAGACCCCAGACAAATGCCTTCTTTGAAGTTTGATCTTTGAGTCATTTTGTCCCTGCTGTTGAACATTATTGCTTGGCCAAGAAAATTCCCCTCAAGATCCTCCTTGTGCTTGACAGTGCACCTGGACATCCAAGTACTTTAGATGGCTTTCACCCCAATGTAAAGGTTATAGTTTTACCCCCCCCCCCAAACACATCACTGCTTCAGCCAATGGATCAGGGGGTCATAGCCTCCTTAAAGGCCTATTATGTACAGCGGACCTTCTTATAAGGAGTCGGGACTACCCAAGATGACATAATGAGCTTAAGGGAATTCTGGAGGAATTATAACATCTATGATGCCATCAGAAATATTGCTGATTCTTGGGATGAAGTGAAGCAGTCAAATATGAAGAGAGTGTGGAACAAATTATGCCCCCAATTCACTCATGCTTTTCAGGGGTTTACAGCTGACGACCTTGCTGAGGCCAGGCAAGCTGTGGTTGATACTGTTAACCAACAGTAGTTAGATAATCAGTGAAAATGATGTCATAGAGTTACTCCCATGACAGAGAACTAACCAATGAAGACCTTATGGAACTAGAGCAGCAGATGATAGCATTTGAGGAAGAAGACTGAGATCTAAAAACTCCAGAACCAAAAAAGTTTTTGACAAAAGTTAGCTGAAGCCTTTTGTCTCATTGAAGCAGGGATGGCGAAGTTGAGGAGCAAGATCCTAAAAGAGGTTCACCAAAGTTTACCATATAATTACCAAAGCCCTCACCTGCTACAAGTCCATTTATGACAAGAAAAGAAAAGCTCTGTACAAACCTCCCTTGATGCCTACTTCAAGAGATTGACTCCAGTAGTAAACCCCCCCACCCCACAAGCAGCAGAATCAAACCCTGACTCTCCAGCGGCAGGTCCATCCTCTCCAACACACAGGCCCATCTTCAACAGTGGCCATCTCTCCACCATCTTCTTCTGCATCATGCAATTATCATAATGTTATGTCACTAATGCCCTTTCTGGTATGCAAGACATCAGTGGAATGAGAGTAACTGTTAACCTTTAATCATCTTTTTTTTTTATATTTTGGTATCTAAAATGTTTTAAGAACTATTTTCTGTAATTTTTTTTATAGTAGTGTATACCTACACAAACTCACAGATTCTTTTTTCAGCACAGAACCGTATGTGCTTACTTTTATTACTGTATTATGTGGAAATCCTGGTGGTGTAGTGCTTAAGAGCTCCGGCTGCTAACCAAAAGGTCGGAAGTTCGAATCCACCAGGCGCTCCTTGGAAACGATACGGGGCAGTTCTACTCTGTCTTATAGGGTCGCTATGAGTCGGAATCGACTCAATGGCAATGGATTTTTGGTATTATTATGTACTGTATTATTATGTTGAAGATGTTTTATGTATTTGGAAGTGTTAAGTGTTTTATATGCACAGAAAGGTAAAAAACATACGCTAAGACAAACATTTGATTAACTGACACTAAGTAAGAACCGTATGTTCCTGTTCTGACTTACCTACAAATTCGACTTAAACACCTTTCATTACCATTGGCATAAACGGTATGTCAGCCACTTTTTATGCCTCTAGACCTCAGCGGTAAGGCACTATTCTGGTTCTAACATATTTAGCGTCAAGGTGTGACCCTTTTGAAATGCTTGAAGCTTAGCAGACCAGAGTTAGAGCCTCATTGTTGTGCAGGTTGAGCACTCTTTTAGGTGATGCTTTCTGGATGTGTTAGTTTTGTAAACTTTTCCCTTTTTTTCTGTGAGATAAGGCTTGCAAGAATAATTATGGCTTTCCAGTGTGATAGGGAGCTCTGATGAGATTGTTTTTGTTTTTGTGTGTTATATTAAGAAAACCAGTTTTCCCCATTTTACCTAATAGAAAGGCACCAGCAATAAATTACCTAGTTCTCAGTGGCATACTGTTATGCCACAGATCAGTGGCACCAAAGTGCCACTCGCCTCATTTGTGAATCGTATTGCCATATCATTATTTCTCAAAATCCGTATTAACAACCAAAAATTTAAGCACACTCGATTAGTAAGCATGCATTCCAATACTTAAAACACATGGCATCAAAAAAAATTTAAGGATAAAAATGTAGTAACGAAAGAATTAGGAGATGATCAGATTTAGAAATGATCTTATTCATAACCCTGTACTTTGTACCTTCTGGAGAAGTGACCATTTCCTGTAACTGTGGGGCTGTCCTTGTCAGTGTTTGTTTCTCAGTTCAAGCTGAATTTTACTTCCTATAAGTCTTTGGCTATTACAAATAAGTCTTCAGGAAATAGCCTTCAGCAACTATGGTTGTATATTTTTTAATGTTTTTGTTTTTATTTTGCATGCAATAAAGTACACTGATTTTGTATTTGGTTTTAGAGTGGTTTCTTTGTTTTTCATATTTGATGTGTTTCCTTCCATTTTTTCCTACTGTAAAGTTAACTTTTTTACCCTTTATAATTAATAAACTTCTCACAGGGCAATTCTTTGAGATTGCACAAATATTCTGTTTTTTATCATACTTTGCCCTATGTAGTGAAATGAGCCCCTTTATGTGGCCTTTTGCCTTGGGTCTTTGAAAAAGCAGCTTGAGATATTTTTCCCCTAAGCCCTGAGGAGTTACTTTTGCCTTGGTTTTCTACCACAGTTTGTTGGTTTTGTCCAGGTTGATTGACGTTTCCTGTGTAAGGTGTAAATAACTTGATGGTTTGATACTTGTCTTACCCTGAGCTGCAGCCTGCCCTGTGATGGGTCTATTTTATGCACTTTGCAGGGATTGGTCAAAATACTATGCAAATGAAGTGACTATAGCCTAATGAGTGGATTGGTCTTTTTACTAGACAAATGAAATGACTGTGGCCTACCAAGGGGATAGATCAGTTCATGGCCCTGCTGGGAGGTCCATCCCTTGAAGGAGTTCTCTTATATAAGCAGCCAACCCTTCAGAGATTTTGAAAAGGCAAGAGAGGCAAGAGAAAAGCAGAGAGAGGAGATGAGGCATCTCCAAAAGGAGCTGCGTGACAAGGGTTAAGGGCTGTAACACTGAGACAGAGTCCTGGAAAGGCCCTGTGGCAGAGCTGTGACACCAGGCACGAAAGGGGCCCCATGACAGAGTCAAGGAATGCAGCGATGCTTTACAATTCTGCTACACTGGCTATGAGCTGGGTCAGTTAGCAGTGGAGAGGCCGAAGGTGGAGAGGCTTGCATGGCTGAGAGGGAATGTGCATGATCAAAAGGAGGCCTATCGTGAAGGGGCCAATAGGAGGCCTGCCCTAAAAGGGTTGAGAGGAAGTCTCCGTGGCTGAGAGGGTGCGTGCATGTCAGAGAGAAGGGCCTACTTGCTTGCATGCCAAGAGGAGCTTAGAGAGCTGTCCTGCACTGAAAAAGGGAGAGATGTGCTCTCCACTTTAGGAGAGCCTTCCAGACTGCCTACGTCCTTCCTGATGCTGGGTTGATCCTGATCCCAATTGTACTTGTTACTTCCTTCATAAACCACGCAATTGTAAGTACGATCTGTGAGTTCTTTGTGGCCATTGCAATGAAATATCAAACCCAGCAGAGAAGTAGAGAGAGTTGTGGGGAGAATAGCTGGTGTCAGAATTGGTAAAAAGTTGGAGAGAGAGGTATGTCTGCCCTCCACCTCTTAGGAATCACCTTTGTGCTGATGGTGATTTCTCTTCTCCTCCTCCTGAAGTTAGAGGACTTCAAGCACTACTAGAGCATTACAGCCTACTAATTTAGGTATTCATTGATAATTATTACCTACAATGATTATTACTGTGATGTTTACCAAATGGTGTTTTCTGTTTTAATCATTTTTTCTGTATTAATTAGAATTCTACTGCAAGGAATAGCTTTCTCTCCTCCCTCTTTATTAAATTGTATCCGTATAGGCTATTGGATATTACTTTTTTCTTTGTCTTTTCTTGCTCAAATCATCCCAGATTTGGTTATTAGGAACTTCCTTCTGTAGATTGCTATATATTTTTGACATGTCCCCATCATAGTTTGTCCATTACTTTCTGTCAGTGTTTGAGGCTCATCTTGTTCATTTCTTGCCCAGCTCTGGAATCAGTCTTTTCTTCAAGAAACCCTGGCTCCTTTTATTAGAGAATGATATTTAGAAAGAAGATCTGGGCATCAGGTGTGCTTATTCCTACTGGACCCTCAAAGGTGGACAGAGCTAGGAAAATACATGTGTTAGTATACACACACCAAGATACATATTTATACCTATTTCTGTATGTATTTTAAAAACCACAAGATCATATCCATATCTCTGATTCCAGTCCAACAACACAGGGTTCATTTTAGCCTTTTCCCTTACCTTATTTGTTACTCTTGGCTGTCATTACCCATAATACATTATTTGCTGAATCTTAGAATATACATAGTTTCAGAATTGCTAACGGTGAGGTGATGGACCACCTTGCAGAAAGCAGTTTAGCCTTTGTTTGAGGCTCCTGAGATATGGACTGCAGCTGAGGCTAATGAGGGCACGCAAGGCTAGAGGGATCACCTGGTGGCTGATGCTATCCTCTTGACTATATACATAATTTAGTTTACCATGCAGGACTGGCCAATAAAATCCCAGAATTCAGATGCTCAAGGGATCTTCCCAGTTGGTGAGAAATATCCATCCATGTGGAGATTAGAATGTCCTGAGGATGTTTAAGTTCTACACTGTGACCATCCCAGACCTCACCCCATGCATCTCTTCGTCTGTATCCTTTTTTGTTATATTAAAGCCATTATCATAAGGATGGCCCTTTGGTGAATTATGTGAGTTGTTCCAGTGATTTATCAAACACAAAGGAGTTGTGGGAGCTAGCACCTAGAAGTAAAGGGGCTGGGGCCCCTGATCTTGAAGCTGGTATTCTAACGGGATTAGCAGGAACCCCTAGACTTTTAGCCAGTAGGTCAGAGGTGGTGAGTTGTTCAGATTCCCTAACATGTGGCTGATGTCTGCATATTTGGCAGTCTGAAGGACGGTGTCCTTTTAACTTGTGAGATCTGGTCTAGCCCTGGGTGGCTAGACTCAGAATGCTGTGTGGACAGCTAGTGTCAGAACTGAACGAGGATGGGAATCTGAGATTTCCATGTGACACAGTTGGCATGTAAAGTGAGATTCTTAGTCTCCTTGGCACAAATAACAAGTAGATGAAGCCATTAATCTCCATCTGACTCTAAACCTGATGCCTCCACTACTGTATTATGTGATTGGTAGAATTTTAGTGAAGGTTAGAAAATGAGTTGAACCAGACTGATGTCTGTGCACCTGATGTCAGTACACAGTAAGTACTCACTAAACCATTTTTAATGAATGAGTGAATGAATGAATAAATGAATGCATTTAGAAGCAATCAGGCAGGGACTTTCTCAGTTTTCTTCCTCTGTCCTTACAAAAGTTTCTGCCCCCACACCCATCCACACCTGTTTTGCATCTAGTGAAAAATTTGGCCCTCTCCATCAGCTCTGGATGCTCTCCCTTTTCTCTTCTGGTCTATCACACCATCAATTATTTCATCTCTGTCCAGCATTTCAGTATCTCCTGGCTATTTGCCCTCAGTATCAAATCTCTCCAACCTAATTAAACCCACCTGTAGTTATGTTTCAGCTCTTTCCATGACCTTCATATTTGATCTGTTTTGAGAAGGTGCTATAGCCCCCTATGTTTTTGGCTTCAACCACCAACCCAATCAACTATATGTCCACATATCCAGCAGAGGGCTTTTTCCCAGGCTTAAGTCCCAAATATCCCATAATCATTACAATAGGCTCTTAAGAATTTATCTTGCCAAATTCTCATTGTTCAGCCACTTTCTCTCTATTACCAGTAGAATGCTGGCTTTAAACCTCAGCATCTAATTATATCACTTGCCTGCATAACATCTATATTTCTATGTCACCTGTCTGGAATTCATTTTCCTCTCTATTCCTTTAATTGTACAACAAGACTCCTCTGCAAGGCCACCAGTTCTAGAAACCCTTTTATCATCACCCTAACTGCTCTTTATTTGTACTATCCTGTTACCTTTCTTTGGCTCCTAATATAGTATTGATTATATTCTTCTCTCACTATAAATAGAGCTTCTTGGGATAGAGATTATCCTTGTTTCTTTCTGCTGATCTCTATACCTGTCACATGGAAGACCCTCAAACAAGAGAAGCAAAGAATGAATGAGTGAGCTAATCAATTATGACACATCAGCTTCATCTTGTATAACCAGCACAAAGAACAGGGCCTATCACAGAGCAGGCCAACTTTTACTAAATGGGGTATTGGTGAAATGAGAAAGATAATGAAGTGGGATTTTCTGATGACTGGTAAGTAGAATGAAAAGAGAGATCCTGCTGGTAACTGCTAGATATCTTAGAAATAGAATTTGTCCTTTTTTCCCCCTTTTCTTTCTTTCTTACATGTGGAGCCCTTATCTGCACCACAATTCCAGAATAGTTTCAGAGACATGAACCACTAGATGGATGTGGATCCAGCCCGGGTCAGAGTAAAATTAAAAGCTGTCTTTTTGGATAGAATTCTAGGAAGACAATGGTGGCATCTTTGGTGCTTATCATGACTGAATCGTTTCAAATGGCTGACATTTATTTTCTAAAAGAAAGTAATTCAACATGATAGGGCCTCTTGTACTTTAAATGTTATGTTCTTAGGGCATAGTTCTTTATCTAGAAAGCTCTAGATCAAGCCTGTATTTGCCTTCTGGGCACATAAAAAATAGATATCTGTTTTCCATATGGAGCTCTTAAAATAGTCAAATATTTTAACAGGTATTCCAAGGTCTTACATTTTCTAGGCGAAATATCCCCATTTATGTACCTGTAATGCAAGAAAGAAAAGACCAAAATGAATGTCAGAAGAGACTCAGAAACTTGCTCTTGAATGTACAGTAGCTAAAGTGAAAAGAAGAAATGATGAAAAGAGCTGAACAGAAGATTTCAAAGGGCGACTCAAGAAAACAAATCATTATGATGAAATATGCAAAGACCTAGATTTAGAAAACCAAAAGGGAAAGACATGCTTGGCATGTCTCAAGCTGAAAGAACTGAAGAGAAAATTCAAGCCTCGAGTTGCAATATTGAAGGAATCTATGGGGAAAATATAAAACGACGCAGGAAGCATCAAAAGAAGATGGAAGGAATGCACAGAGTCACTGTACCAAAAAGAACTGGTCGATGTTCAGCCATTTTAGGAGGTAGCATACGATCAAGAACCTATGGTACTGAAGGAAGAAGTCCAGGCTACACCAATGGCACTGGTGAAAAACAAGGATTCAAGAATTGACAGAATACCAATTGAGATGTTTCAACAAACGAATGCAACGCTGGAAGCATCCACTTGTCTATGCCAAGAAACTTGGAAGACAGCTACCTGGCCAACTGACTAGAAAAGATCCATATTTATGCCCATTCCAAAGACAGGTGATCCAACAGAATGTGGAAATTATCAAACAATATCATTAATATTACATGGAATTTTGCTGAAGATCATTCAAAAGTGGTTGCAGCAATACATCGACAGGGAACTGCTAGATATTGAAGTCAGATTCAGAAGAGGACATGGAATGAGGGCTATCATTGCTGATGTCAGATGGATCTTGGCTGAAAGCAGAGAATACTAGAAAGATGTTGTCTTAGTTATCTAGTGCTGCTATAACAGAAATACAAGTGGATGGCTTTAACAAAGAGAAATTTATTCTCTCACAGTCCAGTAGGCTAGAAGTCCGAATTCAGGGCACCAGCTCCAGGGGAAGGCTTTCTCTGTTGGCTCTGGAGGAAGGTCCTTGTCATCAGTCTTCCCTTGGTCTGGGATCATCTCAGCGCAGGTACCTCAGGTCCAATGGACATGCTCTGCTCCTGGCACTGCTTTCTTGGTGGTATGAGGTCCCTATGTCTTTCTGCTTGCTTCTCTCTTTTATGTCTCAAAAGAGATGGGCTTAAGACACTATCTAATCTTGTAGATCTCATCAATATAACTGCCACTAATACATCATAGTGATAGGATTCACAACACAAAGGGAAATCACATCAGATGACAAAATGGTAGACAATCATACAATACTGGGAATCATGACCGAGCCAAGTTGACAGATATATTTGGGGACACAATTCAGTCCATGACAGAGGTTTCCCTGTGTTTTATTTACTATGCAAAGGCATTTGACTGTATGGATCATAACAAATTATGGGTAACATTGTGAAGAATGGAATTCCAGAACACTTAATTGTACTCATGTGGAGCCTGTAGATAGACCAAGAGGCATTCAGACAGAACAAGGAGGTACTGTGTGGTTTAAAATCAGGAAAGATGTGCGACAGGATTTTATCCTTGTACTATGCTTATTCAAACTGTATGCTGAGCATATAGTCCAGAAGCTGGACTATATGAAGAAGAACGCGGCATCAGGATTGGAGGAAGACTCATTAACAACCTGCAAAATGCAGATAACACAATCGTGCTTGCTGAAAGCTAAGAGGACTTGAAACACTGATGAAGATCAAAGACTATAGCCTTCAGTATGGACTGCTCCTCAACATAAAACAAAAATCCTCACAAGTGGACCAATAAGCAA
The DNA here is from genome assembly GCF_000243295.1 of Trichechus manatus latirostris. Classification (NCBI taxonomy): domain Eukaryota; kingdom Metazoa; phylum Chordata; class Mammalia; order Sirenia; family Trichechidae; genus Trichechus; species Trichechus manatus. The sequence goes on from NW_004443993.1 coordinate 7,283,511, forward strand.
CGTCTTGATAAACGGAGAAAAGATTGAAGTTGTCAAGGATTTTATTTTATATGGATCCATAATCAATGCCCATGGAAGCAGCGGTCAAGAAATCAAAGAATGCATTGCATTGGGCAAATCTGCAAAGGACCTCTTCAAAGTGTTAAAAAACAAAGATATCACTTTAAAGACTAAGGTGTGCCTGACCCAAGCCATGGTGTTTTCAGTCGCCTCATACACATGCGAAAGCTGGACAATGAATAAAGAAGAATTGATGCCTCTGAATTATGATGTTGCCAAAGAATATTGAATATACCATGGACTGCCAGAAGAAGGAACAAATCTGTCTTGGAAGAAGTACAGCCAGATTGCTCCTTAGAAGCAAGGATGGCAAGACTTCATCTCACTTTGGACATGTTATTAGAGGAACCAGTCCCTGGTGAAGGACATCATGCTTGCTAAAGGGTCTCTGAAAAACAGGAAGACCCTCAAGGAGATGAACTGATAGTGGCTGCAACAATGGGCTCAAGCATAGCAAAAATTGTGAGGATGGTGCAGGACCGGGCAGTGTTTCTTTATGTTGTAGGTAGGGTCGCTATGAGTGGGAACTGACTTGAAGGCACCGAACAACAAAGATTTGGCCTTCTGATTCCTCATCTTTTTGTCTACACTTTTTTGAGGAGAGTGTCCTTGTAGGATTAAAACCAACATTCAAGATTAGGATATTGTCATTGAATAATACAGTCCAACTAGTTCTACTGGTTTTCAGAACAGTGTAATTCTCTGAACACAAACCAAGCTTATGTGACCTGCAACAATGCTCAGTTCATAACCAAATGAAATGTTTTAAATGTTCCATTTCCTAAATTTCCACCCTATACATCTGCTTTTTAGTTTAGAAAAAAATGTGATTTTTAGAAATGGAACAGAGATTCTTTAAGAAGAAAGCATTCACTTTAAACTTGATTTCTTTATCTTTTTCACAAAGTTCACTGGTGAGTAGCTAGGAGCAGTTCACCAGATTTCCAAGGAGATGATGTATCTTGGTGTCAGCAAATCATTGATACATGACATCATTATGCTCATGGTGTCTGAAAGGGGGGGAATCAAGAATGCACTGAGAAGGGAGATATGGAAGAATTACATGACTGTTTTATTTAAGCAAGAAATAGATGTGGGTCAAGCTCTAGGGAGGTAAACTATGTTTTGAAGAGAGAGTCTTTGATTTCAGAGGTGCAGAACACTTCTAGAGGACCACAGGTCCATAGAATTTGTTATCTGAAGTGGAATGGGGTGGAAAATCCCAAGCAATGGTGTCATTTAAACTAGAGGCCATAGTAGTAGATAAATCCGTGCTGACACTGAAGTCCCCAGGAGTGATTTAGAATTTAGGAGAGAAGGTAAAGATGAATCAGCTTCCAAACTGATTAGTCAGTGGGGTATATGACTAGGAGGTGGACAGAAAACAGTAATGAGGGTGGAGAGAATCTGGTATAGCCAAAGGCAGTAAAAAAAACAAGGAATTTTACTTCAGAGTGGAGGAGGCTCATCCCCCAAATGGTACTAGAGATTGAAAACAATTCTGATGTTTCTTCTGGAATCAGAGGTACAAAGCGTGTGAGATACAATTCAAGGTATTGAATAGATTAGAAAATTCCAGAAACAACTTGGAGAAACAAAGTAGATGGTCAGCAGACAGAGAACTGGGAATTACTAGAAGGAAAATTTGCCCACTTCATCCCACCTCTTTATTCCTTACCATGAACTCTTTATCCTCTTTTGTTTACCATCCCTTCAGTGTTTTCAAAGTTCATGAAATCTTCCCCTGCCGTGAATCGTATCGTATTGAACCCATCTCCAAAAATCCAAACCACGCCCGATGCCGTCGAATCAATTCCCATTGCGACCCTATACGACAGAGTAGAACTTCCCCATAGGGTTTCCAAGGCTGTGATCTTTACAGATGTAGACTGCCACATCTTTCTACTGTGGACGGACTGATAGGTTCAAACTACCAACCTTTTGGTTAGCAACTGAGTGCTTCACCACTGCACCACCAGGTCTCCTAAACCCATGTAACCCCTCTACCTTTGTAATTATATGTTTTGGTATGTAATTTCTGGCTGGTTTCTTTCAAATCTGTGGTTTCCAATTTATGCCTTTTATTCTCATGAACATGGAGGCGTAGGTATTTTATACTTTGTATGTCTGTTTCTTTTGTCTGTGCTGGCTCATTCCTTGTGTGACTGGTAATTTGTTGTTCTGTGTTAGACATTATATTCATTAGGTTTTCTTATTTTTTTAACAGTTTTTAACATATACAACATAAAGTACAGCAACCGTTCATATATTTGTTATCAATAATCGACAACTATCAGTATGTTAGATGTTTTATTTAAAAACTTAATTGTAGATCTAATTTATCTTCTTCCAAAAAGGATATTCAAAAAAATTTTTTTTTGTTTTTTTTTTTTCCCATACCAGTTGTCCAATCTCAGAAACCTTAAATTCAGAGCTTGAGATTCCCATTTGGATGACTCAGATCCAGGCTTTGAAGTCCTTGTGTTATATTGGTATAGCTCCCACTTTTGGGAAGCCTGGGCTCCAACTTCTGCCCCTACATCTGAACCTTGTGTACATACTTATCTCACTGAATCAGCCTCATTTGCAAAACTCACCTCAAATGCTTGGCTCCTTTCTAATTACATATTCTTCTTACTTGTGCCAGCAAATCCTCAGTATCATGTTATTTAATACTTTTAGGAAGATCTATCTTATTTCAGCCAGACTTTTTAGATGTCTTCACTAGAAGACTTGGTCCAGACTACTGAAAGTGGAATTCTAATTGTTGTTGTTAGGTGCTGTCGAGTCTGTCCTGACTCATAGCAACCCTGTGTACAACAGAACGAAACACTGCTTGGTCCTGTGCCATCCTCACAATTGTTGTTATGCTTGAGCCTATTGTTGCAGTCACTGTGTCAATCCATCTTGTTGAGGGTCTTCCTCCTTTTCACTGGCCCTCTACCAAACATGATATCCTTGTCCAGGGACTGATCCCTCCTGACAACATGTCCAAAGTATATGAGACACAGTCTCGCCATCCTCGCTTCTAAGGAGTATTCTTATTGTACTTCTTCCAAGACAGATTTGTTCGTTCTTTTGGCGGTCCATGATATATTCACTATTCTTCGCCAACACCACGATTCAAAGGCGTCAATTTTTCTCAGGTCTTCCTTATTCATCGTCCAGCTTTCACATGCATATGAGGTGATCGAAAACACCATGGCTTGGGTCATGTGCACCTTAGTCTTCAAGGTGACATCTTTGCTTTTCAACACTTTAAAGAGGTCTTTTGCAGCAGATTTCATATCACTTCTTTATATAACCAGGGTATTAATCTTTGTCAGTTATTGTTGTTATTCAACATGAGCACAAATAAGTGTTCTGGAATTCCCATTCTTTGAAATATCCATAATTTGTTAAGATCCACACAGTGGAATGCCTTTGCATAGTCAATAATACACAGGTAAACATCCTTCTGGTGTTCTCTGCTTTCAGCCAGGATCCATCTGACATCAGCATTGATAATTAGGATTAGTCCTTTAAAGGCTTACTTAAAATTTAACATAGTATTTATAGTTATATCTTTATTTCTCTTCTAGATAGATAGGTACACGTATGTATATAATTTGTAAGATGTGAAGAAATCTACCAAACTTTGTATAAACCTTTAAAATAGTTTTTTTTTCTTTTAAAACCTCAGTGGGACTTTGTTTCTAAGACTTGTCTAGAGGTTAATTTAAAGTGAAATAGAAAAGACACTTGATACAAAAGAAGAGACCCCACATGCAAGAATGCAGAGTTGTTTCTTTGGGATATCAGCACTGGTATTAGCCATTACCCATTGCCATTGAGTCAATTCTGACTCATAGGGACCCTATAGGACAGACTAGAACTGCCCCATAGGTTTTCCAAGGAGAGGATGGTGGACTTGAACTGCCAGCCTTTCGGTTAGCAGCCAAACGTTTAACCACTGCACCACCAGGGCTCCATTAGCATTAGCAGCTCTTATTCAGCAAAGAATTGTGATGATGATGACGATAATGACAGTGGTGATAACAGTAATGATAAATGATGATGATAATGGTAGCAATGATGGTGGTGATGATGATGATAGTGAGAATGGTGGTGATGATGATGGTTGATGGTGGCAGTAATGATGATCAAAATGATGGAGATGATGATGGTGATGATGAATGTGATAGTCATGATGGTGACGGTGGTGTTGGTGATGATGGTGATGATTGTGATTATGGTGATGGTGGAGGGGAGCTAAACCCTGGGAGAGGACTGCACTGTTTTATAGAGTTTGTTTGTTTACTAACACCCTATCCATCCTTAAGATTTTTTTAAACCTTTATTATTATTATTGTGATTTAGGTGAAAGTTTACAGAGCAAATTTTTTTCTCCTCAAACAGTTAACACACAAATTGCCAATCCCGCGATGTGCCAACACTGCCCTTCTCCTTCCCAGGTTCCCTGTTTCCATTCGTCCAGTTTTCCTGTCCCTTCTTGCCTTCTCGTCTTTGCTTTTGGGCTGGTGTGTCCATTAGTCTCATATACATGATTGGACTATGAAGCCTGACACTCGTGTGTTATTGTTGACCCTTTAGACCTGTCTAATCTTTGGCTGAAGGGTGAACATTAGGAGTGACTTCAGTACTGAGTTAAAAGGGTGTCCAGGAGCCATACTCTTGGGATTTCTCCAATCTCTGTCAGACCAGTAAGGCTGGTCTTTTGTGTCTCTGTGTGTGAATTTGAATTTTGTTTTACATTTTTCTCCCACTCTATCGAGGACCTTCTATTGTCATCCCTGGCAGAGCAGTCAGTGATGGTAACTGGGCACTGTCTAGTCATTCTGGGCTCAGTGTGGTGGAGGTTGTGGTAGCTGTGGCTCATTAGTCATTTGGACTAATCTTTCCCTTGTGTCTTTCGTTTTCTTCGTTCTCCTTTGCTCCAGCTGGAATGGGGCCAGTAGATGTATCTTAGATGGCTGCTTGCAGGCTTTTAAGACCCCAGTCGCTACTCACCACAGTCGGAGGTAGAACATTTTCTTTATAGACTATGTTGTGCCAGTCAAGCTAGATGTCCCTGGAAACCATGATCCCCAGCCCTCAGCCCAGTAGCTCAGTCTCTCAGGGCATTTGGATGTGACTGTGAAGCTTTTATGACTTTACCCTGGTTAAGTTTTGCTGACTTCCTCAGTACTGTGTACTGTCTTAGCCTTCACCAAAGTTACCACTTATCTACTATCTAGTTAGTTTTTTCCCTCCCAACCTCTCCCCCATCCCTCGTAACCATCAAAGATTGTTTCTGTGTGGTCTGTGTGGAAACATTTTCATGTTTTTATAATAGTGGTCTCATACAGTATTTGTCCTTTTGCGATTGACTTATTTCACTCAGCATAATGCCCTCCAGATTTATCCATGTTGTGAGATGTTTCCCAGATTCATCATTGTTCTTTATCGTTGCATAGTATTCCGTTGTGTGTATGTATGTACTATAGTTTGTTTATCCATCCATCTGTTAATGGGCTCTTAGGATGTTTCCATCTTTTTGCTATTGTACATAACACTGCAATGAACTTGGGTATGTATATGTCTATTCATATGACAGCTCTTATTTCTTTAGAATATACTCCTAGGAGGGGGCTTGCAGGATCATATGGTTGACTTCTTCATTGCAAATACGTTTTTTTTTTTACCAGCATAAAAGGCAACTATACACGTAGACCTCATCTGATGGAATTCACAGGAATCAAATCGACTACATCTGTGGAAAGACAATGGAGAAGCTCAACATCATCAGTCAGAACAATGCTGGGCGCTGACTGCGGAACAGACTATCAATTCCTTGTATGCAAGTTCAAGTTGAAACTGAAGAAAATTAGAACAAGTCCACAAGAGCCAAAGTACGACCTTGAGTATATCCCATATGTCATGGATTGAATTGTGTCCCCCAAAAAATGTTGGTAGCAGCTTGGCTGGGTCATGATTCCCAGTACTGTATAATTGTATTATCCAATGTGATTTCCTTGTGTGATGTAAACTCTACCACTATGATGAGATTATATGTGATCTCCTCATATGTTATAAATTCTATCACTGTGATGAGGTTATACTGATGAGGTTGACAAGATTAGTGTCTTAATGCAATCTCTTTTGAGATATAAAAGGCAGAAGCGAGCAGAGACACATGGGAACCTCACACCACCAAGAAAGCAGTGCTGGGAGCACAGTGCGTCCTTTGGACCTGAGGTTCCTGCGCTGAGATGCTCCCAGACCAAGGAAAGACTGAGGCATCACAAGGACCTTTCTCCAGAGCCGAGAGAGAGAGCCTTTTCCTGGAGCTGATGCCCAGAATTTGGACTTGTAGCCTACTGGACTGTGAAGACAATAAATTTGTCTCTGTTAAAACCATCCACTTGTGGTACTTCTTTAGAACGGCACTAGATGACTGAAACACCATCTGAATTTAGAGACTGTCACAAGAATAAACAGGTTGAACACAAATGACTGAAGACTAGGCGAGTTGTGGAATGACATCAAGGACATCATACATGAAGAGAGTAAGAGGTAATTAAAAGACAAGAAAGAAAGAACAAAATGGATGTCAGAAGAGACTCTGAAACTTGCTCTTGAATGTCAAGTAGCTAAAGCAAAAGGAAGAAATGATGAAGTCAGAGAGCTGAACAGATGTCAAAACGGTGGCTTGGGAAGGCATAGTAAAGTGTTATAATGACATGTGCAAAGACCTGGAGATGGAAAACCAAAAGGGAGGAGTAAGCTCAGCATTTCTCAAGCTGAAAGAACTGAAAAAAAAAATCAGTCCTCAATATACAATATTGAAGGAGTCTATGGGCAAAATATTGAAAGACATTGGAAGCATTAAAAGCAGATGGAAGGAATACACAGAGTCACTGTACTAAAAAGAATTGGTTGACTTTCAACCATTTCAGGAGGTAGCATATGATCAAGAACTGACGGTATTGAAGGAAGAAGTCCAAGCTGCACTGAAGGCATTGGTGAAAAACAAGGCTCTAGGAATTGATGAAATACCAATTGAGATGTTTCAACAAATGGATGCAGCCCTGGAAGTGCTCACTCATCTATGCCAAGAAATTTGGAAGATAGCAAGCTACCTGGCCAACTGATTGGAAGAGATCCATATTTATGCCTATTCCCAAGAAAGGTGATCCAACCAAATGCAGAAATTATCGAACAATATCATTAATATCACAAGCAAGTAAAATTTTGCTGAAGATAATTCAAAAACAGTTGCAGCAGTACATTGATAGGAGACTGCCAGAAATTCAAGCTAGATCTAGAAGAGGACCTGACACTAGGAACATCATTGCTGAGTCAGCTGGTTCTTGGCTGAAAGCAGAGAATACCAGACATTGGCTCCTTTTATGTCTCACAGTGACTGGTTTAAGATACACCCTACACTGAGATAACCTCACTAACGTAACCATGAAAAAGATATTCCCCAATGGGATTAGACCCACAAGCATATGGGTTAGGATTTACAATACTATGTTTTCAGCAGACACCATTCAGTTCGTAACAACACCTTTACAGCTCACTGTTCTCAAGGCACTCTGTTGTGCTTTCAGTTTTTTCGAGGGCTTAACTGTTGCACCACCCAGTAGCTACCATATTGGACAGTGTAATAGAAGTCACCATATATTGCAGCTGGGCCAAAGCTGGTGGCCAATGAGGGACACAGCAAAGACAATGGCAGGGTCCCCTGGATGCCCTCTCAGCATGCATCTGCTGACTGTGCTCCTCCCAGCGTCCCTGGGTGGTGCAAATAATTGGAGGTTTGAATCCACCTAGAAGTGCCTTGGAAGAAATGCCTGGCAATCAAATTCTGAAAGATCATAGCCATTGCAAACCCTATGGAGCACAACTCTACTCTGACACATTGAGGCCACCATGAATCAGAGGAGACTCCACGGCAACTCCTCACAGGCTGCCTCGCTGTTCCTCCAACATGCCAGGCACAGTCCTGCCTCAGGTTATTTGTGCTGGCTGTTCCCTCAACCTGGAATGCTCTTCCGCTGTATATCCTCGGGTTTCCCTCCCTCGCCTTTTAAAAATTACTGCTCTCCTTTTTCTCATTTGACTATTACCTTCTCATGTATCACCTTCTCAGTGACTACTCTTTTTAACATTGTCTCCCCTACCCCCAAACTCCACATTATCAGCTCCATGAGGGTGAGACTTCTGTCTGTCTTGTTCCCCTGCTGAATCCCCAGTGCCTAGAACAGCACATAGTAGGTGCTCAAGAAATGTTTGTTGTATAAAAGAATGAACTGCTAAGTGAGCGAGTGGTTGTTTTGAACATGGGTGTCTTGGCATGTTGCATGCTATGTGAAATTTGGACTGAATCTCTGTTGACTTGGATTTTCTTTAGTTCTTTATATCCATGAAAAAAAAAATGCATAGCATCTCACTTATCCCAGAGGGCTCAATACAAAAAAAAAAAAAAAAAACCTAAACGAGTTGCTGTCCAGTCGATTTCCGCTCATGGCGATCCCACGTGTATCACAGTAGAAATGTTCTCTGTAGGGTTTTCAATGGCTGATTTTTCAGAGGTAGATCACCAGGCCTTTCTTCCGAGGTGCCACTGGGTGGACCCGAACCTCCAACCTTTCAGTTAGCAGCCTAGCGCTTTCACCATTTGCAGCACAGACTCTTAACTAATTACCATTGAATCAATTCTATTCAGACTGACCCTATAGGACAGAGTAGAACTGTCCCATAGGGTTTCCTAGGCTGTAACCTTTACAGAAGCAGATCACCAGGTCTTTCTCCTGTGGAGCTGCCGGATAGGTTCAAACTGCTGACCTTTTGGTTAGCAGCAGTGCGCTTAACCATTATGCCACCAGGGCTCGTTTTTAGTTGTAGCTGAGTCAGTTTCGACTTCTGGTGATCCCATGTGTGTCAGAGTAGAACTGTGCTCCATAGAGTTTTTAATGGTTGTGATATTTTGGAAGCAGATCACCAGAGCTTTCTTCCAAGGTGCCTCTGGATAGATTCGAACTGCCAACCATTTTTGGTTAGTAGCACAGCGCTTAACCTGTTGCATCACCCAGGGAGCCAAAGGGCTTAATAATCAGCTCCACACTGTTAAACCCCCTTTTTATGCAAACACTATAGTTAATTCTCTAACTGCATCTCGATAACCCTGTGAAGAGGGTACTATTTCTGTCTGAGTTTTGCAGAGGAAGAAAGTGACTCCGAGACGGGAAGCAGCATGCCCTAGATTACACTATAGCAAGTGTTGCAATCCCACTCATCTGGCATTTTTTGGCCTTTGGCAAAAAGGGTTAAGCCCTCGACTACTGGCAGAAAAGTTGGCGATTCAAACCCACCTAGAGGTGCCTTAGAAGAAAGACCTGGCAATCTGCTTCTGAAAGGTCATAGCCTTAAAAACCCTATGGAGTGCAATTCTACTCTACACTCATGGGGTTGCACTGAGTTGGAGTCAACTTGATGGCAACTAACAACATGCTATGAGGTCTTTCAAATGCTGGACGAAGAGTAAATAGTCAGCTGCAAGATGTGGAATAAGTGTAGATGGGAATGTTTGTCTCAAGGCAGGAGGACGGATGCTGGGGTGTCCTGGGTGCTGGGCGCCTGGGTTCCCTTTACACCCAATCTCAGTGTTGCAACCTGCTCCAAATAGCAGGCAAGATAGTATGTGTGTGTGCGTAAGGAGCCCTGGTGGTGCAATGGTTAAGCGCTCTGCCGCTAACCGAAAGGTTAGTGATTTGAACCCACGTAGTGACTCCAAGAGAGAAAGACCTGGTGATCTCCCTCCTCTAAAGATTACAGCCTAGGAAACCCTATGGGGAAGTTCGACTCCACAGCACCCAGCAACAACATATGCACGTGTGTGTGTGTATATATGTGTATGTAAGTGTGTAGATTTATGCATGTACATGTATGTGTGTACGTGTGTATCTGTACATATGTGTGTATGTGTGTGATTATGTGATTGTGTATATGTGTGTATGTGTGTGTGCATATGTGTGTATATATGTGTGATGTGAGTGTGTGCATGTGTATGTATGGGCATGTGTGTGTGTATGTGTATACATGTGTATATGTGTGTGATATGTGAGTGTGTATGTATGTGTATATATGTGCGATGTATCTACGTGTATGTATGTGTGTGCATATGTATGTGTATGTGTGTATGCATGTGCACCCATGTACTTGGGTTGAGGGAGTGGTTGGTTAATTCATTCAGAATTATCTCTTGGGTGTCTCATGGGCCCCAGGCATAGTGTTAGGCACTGGGGGTGGGATTTCACCTAAGACTGACCTTGGTCCTGTCCTCAGGGAGCCTGCATTCTACTGGGAGAGAGAGAAAATAAGAAAGAAAAGATCACCCAGCTGTTGAATTTCAGTTTCTTTAGGGCTCTTAAGGAAAATTACAGTATGCTGTGGGAGTCGGTGCGGGCATTGGTGGTTCAGGGGTTGAAGTCTCACCTTCCATGCGGGAGACCCGGGTTTCATTCCTGCCCAGTGCACCTCATGGGCAGCCACCACCCATCTGTCAGGGGAGGCTTGCGTGTTGCTAGGATGCTGAACAGGTTTCCACTTATCCCAACTTAATTTTATGTTGAGCTTTAAACCTGTCCCAACTTCTTTTTTTTGTTCTAAAAGTTATTTATGTCCTATTTTTTAAAGACATAAGCTATGCCTTATAGGATTAAAATAATAATAATAATAGCTCTATTACGATTGTTTGGAACACTTCAGTTGACACAGAAGGATGAATCCAGGTCACCCAGGCAATGGAGTGGGGTGGAAGAGAGCATATCCAGTAGCAGGAGGGGCAGGTGCAAAGGCCCTGGGGCTGGAAGGAGTGTGAGGAACTGCGCAAAGGTGAGTGTGGCTGATGGGACAGGTAGGAGCTGGGCTGGAGAGATTGGCAGGGGCCAGGTCACACAAGGTGGGTTGTTTTTCTGGTTTGGAGTGGGTTTGAATTGTGGGGGTTGAGTTAGAGGAAGAGGGTGATGGGAAACCCACAGAGTCGAGAGACCACAAGTGGTAAAATGCGGGAAGTCTGCAAAGAGAGATGATGCCTCTGCAGATGAAAGAGGAACCTGGAAATGAGAAGCGAGATCAGCTCTGGGGTCGGGGGCGGGGAAGGGAAATCAACAGGTCGCCTGGTCAGGGGAAGAGCCTGGCTCTCAAGACCAACAGAAAAAAACAAAAGTGAAAATTGCTGTAAAAAGAATCACAGTGATAATCATCACTCACATTTTTAGGGCACTTTATAAACAGCTTACTCACGCTTTTCCATCCTTCCCATTGCTTCCGCCAAAATATGTCTGCATTATTGTTGGCTCCTCTCTTTCCTTCACATCCCACACCCAATCTGTTGGTAAATCCTATGAGCACTGCCTTCAAAATAACCCAGAGTCCAGCCACTTCTCATCCTCCCCACTGCTCCCAAAGCAAAAAGGAAGAAAAAACAAAAAACAAAAAACCTAAAAACCAAAAAGTTACCACTGAGTCAGTTCTGACTCATGGCAACCAGGTGTATTTCAGAGTAGAACTGCCCCATAGGATTTTCAAGGCTATAATCTTTATGGAAGCAGATTGCCATGCCTTTCTTCCACAGCACTGCTGGATGGGTTTGAACTGCCAACCTTTAGGTTTGCAGTTGAATGAAAACCGTTTGCACTGCCCAGGGACCAGGGTGGCATCCAGCGTCATTGCTCCCTGTACGCCTGTGGCCACCTGCTCCCTGGCCATCCTGCCTCAGCCCCTCTCTAGTCATTCTCCAGCAAGGGGATCCTGTTACAACCTAAGTCCTTCTGTGTCCCTCCTCTGCTCAAAACCCTCCCATGGAGCGTGTCTCTTAGCTCAAGTAGATACAAGAGGCTAAACGGGCAGCTCCTGTCCGGGGTGAGATGGGAAGGCAGAGAGCGTTAGGAGCTGGTTGAATGGACATGGGGGATCAGGGAAGGAAAGGAGGAGTGTGCTGTCACAGTAAGGGGAGAGCAATTAGGGTCACATAATGTATGTATAAATTTTTGTATGGGAGACTAACTTGAAATGTAAACTTCATTTAAACTACAATTAAAAAAAATTAAAAAATAAAAAACCCTCCCCTGGCTCCCATCTCTCTGACAAAAAGCCAAAGTCTTACCATCATCATGGTGTCGTTAGTTGTAGTTGAGTTGACTCCGACTCGTGGAGACCCCACATACTGCACAGTAGGGTTTTCATACTCCATAGGGTTTTCAATGTCCCATTTTTCAGAAGTAGATTGCCAGGCCTTTCTTTCCAGGCACCCTTGGGTGGGTTTGAACCTCCATTCTTTTGGCTAGTAGTTGAGTGCTTCACTGTTTGCAGCACCCTAACCTTGTCTAAACTCTTCCATGCTGCGCAATGGGAATGAGTGTGCCTACACTACCGTGTGCCCAGCTTACGCCACCTGCACCAACACCTGGGACAGGTACTATTGCACTTGAAATGGGTCTTCCTGCCCAGCAACGGACAAACCAACTTCAGGGGCCTAGGGGTGGAATGTATAGGAGAGTTCAAATCCCTTCAGAAACCTCCAGTGTTTGGAAGGGAAATCAGGTAGCTGGAAGCTGGCTGGGTAGTTGGATGTCGATACTTCTTTTTGCTCCCCAAAACATTTTATTCTTTTCTTTTCTTTTTGAATTAGTTTTTTAAAAAAATTATTGTGGTGAAAATATACACAGCAAAACATACACTAATTCAACAATTTCTCCTTGTACAATTAAGTGATATTGATTACGTTCTTCAAGTTGTGCAGCCATTCTCGCTATCCTTTTCCAAAGTGTTCCACCACCATCAACATAAACTCAATGCCCCTGAAGCAAAAATTCCCTCTTGCCTCATCCCCTGCACCCCTGGTAACCACTAATAATATTTGGTTTCTATTTGCTTATTTCTTTTTTTTTTTCTAATTGTACTTCAGGTGAAGGTTTACAGAACATATAGTTTCTCATTAAACATCCAGTACACATACTGTTTTATGACATTGGTTAACAACACCATGACATGTCAACCCTCTCCCTTCTTGACTTTGTTTTTTTTTTTTTTGGTGAAAATATTCATAGCCAAAAATACACCATTTCAAAAATTTCTACATGGACAGTTCAGTGACTTCGATTACGTTCTTCCACTTGTGCCGCTATTCTCACTTTAGATGAAGGTTTACAGAAGAAAATAGTTTCTCATTAAACAGGTAGTACACATGTTGCCCTATGACAATGGTTAACAACCCCACTACATGTCAACACTGTCCTTACTCAACCTTGGGTTCCCTATCATCAGCTTTCCTGTCCCCTTCTGCCTTCTAGCCCTTGTCCCTGGACTGCTGTGCCTCATT
>NW_004443993.1:7300701-7310117 GCF_000243295.1 Trichechus manatus latirostris
TCTTTGCTGAGTTTCTTTTTAGATGTTCTGTCCTTTACTGAAAGCAGTGTGTTGAAGTCTCCTACTATTATTGTGGAACTGTCAATTTCTCTTTTCAGTGCTATTAGTTTGTTTTATGTATTTTGGAGCTCTGTCATTGGGTGTGTCGTTGTTTATTAAGGTTATGTCTTCATGATGGATCATCCCCTTAATCATTATATAGCATCCTTCTTTGTTTCTTGTGGTGGATTTTATTTTAAAGTCTATTTTATCTGAGATTAGTATTGCCACTCCTCCTCTTTTTTGGTAGTTATTAGCTCGATATATTTTTTCCAAGCTTTGATTTTTAATAAATTCACGTCTTTGTTTCTAAGGTGTGTCTCTTGTAGACAGCATATTGATGGATCCTGTTTTTTTAATCCATTCTGTCACTCTCCATCTCTTTATGGGTGTATTGAGTCCATTTACATTCAGTGTAATTATTGATAGATGTGAGTTTATTGCTGTCATTTTGTAGTGCTTTTTTTCATAGTGCTGACGTTTTCTGTGTTCTTCTTACCCTCCTGTGCTGAATTCTTTTTGCTGGTGGATTTTTTTTTCATTTTTTTTGCTTTTGAAGGTTTTGTTTTTACTGAGACTTTATGTTTTCCCTCTTTATTTTTATGAGAATGTTAGTTAACTTTCTTTGTGTTTACCGTAAAATCTACCCTTATCTTTCTAAGTTTGAAGCAGTCTATTATTTCTTGGTAACGCCTTGCCTTCCTCTCATTAGAAGGTTCTATATCTACACCATTTATTCCCTCTTTTATTGTTCTGATGTTGTTGTCATTACAGATTAAATGCTCTGATTCCCTGTTGTATTTCTTTTCATTTAGGGTAGTCCTTGAGAGTTCATTTCCTAGTTTGGTATCTGGCTGGTATGATCCCGCATCCTAGATTCAGCCTGTGAGCTGAAGTTGTTTGTTCTCACATCGAAGGACTCCCTTTAATATTTCTTGTAAGTTTGGTTTGGTTTTTACATATTCCCTTAATTTCTGTTTATCTGGAAATGTTTTAACTTCACCATCATATTTGAAAGAGTTTCGAAGGATATATTATTCTTGGCTGGCAATTTTTTTCTTTCAAGATTTTATATATGTCATCCCATTGCCTTCTTGCCTGCATGGTTTCTGCTGAATAATCTGAGCTTAGTCTTATTGTTTCTCCTCTGTATGTGACTTCTTGTTTTCACAAGCTGCTGTCAGGATTCTTTGTCTTTGGTTTTGGCGAGAGTGATTATGATATGCCTTGGTGATTTTCTTTTGGGGTCTCTCCTATATGGGGTTCGTTGAGCTTCTTGGATGACCAACTTTTCATCTTTCATGATATTGGGGAAGTTTTCCGTCAGCAGTTCTTCAGTGATCCTCTCTGTGTTTTCTGTTTTCTCCCCCTGTTCTAGAACTCCGATCACTCGCAGATTTTTGCTTTTGATTGTATCCCACATAATTCTCAGGGTCTTTTCATTTTTCTTTTTTCTGAGTTTTCCTCAAACAGAGTTGTATCCAAGTGTTTGTCTTCAATTCTGCTGATCCTGTCTTCCACCGTTTCAAATCTGCTCCTCAGCCCTTCTATGACACTGTCCATTTCTGAAATCTTGTTGTGTATCTTTTGGATTTCTAATTGTTGTTTTTGTATAATTTCTAGTCATGAGTTTATTTTGGCATTTTGTTCCTGCATTATTTTCCTGAATTCTTCCAATTTTTGTCTGTATTTTCCACAAATTTCTATGCCTTTTCCATGAATTTGTCTATTTTTTCCTCATTTTTTGTCTGCTTTTTGCTTCAACTCTTGAATAATTCTGAGTATTAGAGATTTGAATTCCCTATCAGGTAGTTCTAGTGTCTTTTCTTGTACTGGAAAGTCATCTGGTGTTTTATTTTGGATGCCTATTGGAATGATCCTGTCCTGTTTTTGTAAATGTTTGGATTTTGTCTGCTGTCTTCAGGGCATTTAGCAGTTATTTTTCTCATTTATTGATTGTAGATTTGTTTGTTTTGTTCCTTTTTTAAATTTGGCTATGTCTGAGCCGGCGGGTTGTGTGTTCTTTGTTGTTTGCTCGTCTGTGGGCACAATACGTTTCACCTCCTTCTCCAATTCGTAGGGTCAGTCACTCAGATATGGTACAGTAGGGCCGGTCTAGCTGAAGAGGAGTTGCTGGGGTGGGTTGTTTGTGGCACTTACTACAGCCACAAGGGTGGGTCGGTAATCAGAGCAGGGCAGGTTCCGTTAGGCCTTGCCTGTGCTGCTTGGTGGTGTGATGTTAAGTGCATTGTGCAGGTAGGTAGGATGGAGGGGGGAGATTGTGATGTGTGGAGCTAAGATGAGTATGGGAGAGAAGAGAGGGGAACAGTAGCCAAAAACATACAAACAAACAAAAAATAGTGCTAGGGGAGCTTGCCATAGGAGTGGAGAGATGACAGACTATGAAATGGAGAAAAACAAAAAGGGGAAATAGAAGAAAAAAAGAAAAGAAAAGAATGAATAAATAAAATTTAGAATGAAAAAAGAACATCAAAGCTCCCAGGGATCCCACCTGTGTGGCTACGAGGTCTGGGGAAGTTGTTCCCAGGTGTGGAAATACAGCTTGGCTGGAATGTGTAGAGGTATTCAGCACCAGGTATTCAGGGGACAGGAAGAGAAGGAAGATATAAAGAGACGAGAAACTGAGAAGTGAAGAAAGACAAAAAGGGAAAAAGAGGGAAAAGAAAGCAAAACAAATTTAAAGAAAAGAACAAGAAAACCCCCCCAAAATACAGAAAAAAAAAAAACCACCAAAAAGTAATGCCCTCTGGGATCCCTCTGGGCATCTGCGTAAGCTGAGGGGGTAGGTCCGAAGCCACCCAGCACTGCCCGGCCAGAACGGGCTCCTAACTCGAGAAAATAAAAAGAAAACAAATAATTCAAAACAAACAAACAAACAAAAAGCCCCAGGATCCAAGCAGCGTATCAGCATGGACTGGGAGCCAGTTTCACACTTGAAGAGAGCTCCACAGCGCCTCAGGAAGAAGCAAAGAGGGCTCATGGAGCCAGGTATTTGAGAGAAAGGAGGGAGAGGTTGTGAGAGGTAAGGAAGAAATCATAAGAAGTGGAAAAAAGCAACAGCAGCAGCCAACAAATGGCATTCAGGAAGTTGGCCAGTGAGGGCGGGTGTAATCCAAGCAGCCGGTGCTTCCCGGCCAAGAGACTGTGACCACGGGAAGCAGAGGAGGCTGAGTGGGAGTGAAGAAGTATGAGGGGTGGGAAAGCATGATCGCCAGTTACCAGTTGTTCTGTCTCCTGCTGGAAGCTCCACGAGGCTGCTCTCTCATACCCCCTATTTGCTGGTATCTGATAGGAGTCCAGGATGGCGGATGCATGCTGCATTAGGTGATGGGGACCTCTCCATTTGTGTCTCCTCCCTCTCTGTTCTCTGTCAGTTTCTTATTCCATTTGGTGCTTGGCTGTGTTCTTTATCTCTTCATTTGATGTTTAGGGTTTTAGGAATGCTGTTTTCTTTGTCTGGCTTAGTTTTTCAGATCTTTGCTGTGGAGGGACTCCGTGGTGCTTCTGCCTAGAGTGTCATGTTGCTGGAAGTCTCCAGATTTTTGTTTAACTGAATAAACTGTTAAGCTTGTAAAGATTAAATCCTTTAAGGTTGATGAGAAATTTGGAAACAGACTGTGCTTGTGGTTGCTCAACTGTACACATAAAAAATGTGGAAATGGCAGATTTTTTTTAATATATACTTTTACCACCAAAAAAAAAAAGAAATTAAATCCTTGAAAAAAAGACAGTGAGATGAATTCTGGAGAGAGAAGTTTAAGTAGCTTCTCTTTGGTGTCACAGCTACAGAAGGTTCATCGTCCTCTCCTCCCCACAGATGCCAATAACCCAGCTGACAAGGGCTTCCCTGAAGGACCTCCCCTCATCTCCCACACACACAGCTTGGAGCCCAGGGAACCAGCAAGGTGATAAAGTATCCTGAGCTTCCTGTCTGAGAATGGGTAACAGATGTCCTGCTGCACTGACTCTTAGCCTCCCCTTCTCATGCTCTCTCCCTGCCTCATCCCTCCCTGGTGCAGGGAAGGCATCCCCACCACCCACCTGCATGCTCTGCCCTGCCCAAGAACTGCTTTTTCAAGCCCTGGGCCCAGAGCTCCCCAGATATAGTTCACCTGTGGAGTCTGGTTACCCCTTTATGGTAGGCCAGGTCCTGCCTCTGGCCGTTTGTGGAGAGTGAGGGTCAGGGCAGGCCCGGGTGGCCCATAGCCAGCATCTTCTGGGCCACCACCTGGAGGCTGCTACTGCTGTCCTTCTGCCCAAACCATCCTGGACTCAGGGGGTGGGCAGCCCTTGGAGGAGGTGGGTGTACAGTGATGTGTGAAGGGGGTGTCAGGTAATTGTAAGTAGAACTCTGGGCCTCAGATTCAACTGACCTGGCCTCTGGTTCCTGAGGTGAGAGCCTAACACTGCCCAGCTGTACACCCTGCTCTTCCCAAGCTGCCAGGCTTCTATGGGGCTGCCCGGAAGCTGAGCCTGTGGTGCCATGTCAGAGCAGGCAGCAAGTGGAGGGCGGCTTGTGGCTACAGAAATGTCCTTTCCCTGGTACTCCTCTCACAGACCCCCTCCCGTTCCCCCTGCTCTCCTGCTCCCAGAAGGCCACACCCCTTTCCCACTGAAAACGCGGACACCAGCTCTTACCCCCGCTTATGGAAGTAGAGACCCCTTCCACTGCAGAAGGACGGAGGGATCTTCCTGTACTCACACCAGGAAGCACTGAGCCCAGAGAGGAAGCTCAGCAGGGTGGGGGTGCTGTGTGGAGCGGGTGGGCCGTGGGCCCCACAAGGCCTGCCACTCCACTTTGTCTAGTTAGGTGTTAAATGGGCCCCTGTGGCCGAGGCCGAGGACCAAACCACCAGTCATAACGTGCTTTCTATGGGGAAACCAAATTCTGAATTGTGAACATCCAGTTTGCACAGAAGTGGAAGACTGATATTTGTGGTGTTTGGGTGCTGAGGAGGCCTGAAGCCAGAGCGCAGAACCCACAGTGGCTGTTCTGCATGGCTGTGAGGCCGCGATGGTACAGCCCACACTCCCCCTCCTCCACAGCAGCACCCAGGCCCCTCAGCAGTTACTGTTTTAGTGGTCCACCCTCAGCCTCTCTGCACCTTCCATCCCAACCTTCCAGCTCTCTCGGCCAGTTACCACAGAAGCCTGCCCAGCCCTGGGCAAGTGGTGCTTTTTATAGAATTTACTATTGTGGTAAAACCAAACCAAACCCATTGCCGTCGAGTCAATCCTGACTCGTAGTGACCTGGCAGGATTTCCAGGAGGGCTGTGCACTGGTCATCTCCTGGCCCTAGGAGGCAGCAGCCCAGGAGGCCGGCACAGCTGGCCCACTCTGTGGGGCTGAGCACCTGTCTAGGCACCTGTGTGGGCAGCACGTGCCACAACGTGGCACCTTCAGAAGTTTTGGAAGCACTCAGAGAGCTGGAGCGGGGCAGGTGAAGACCGAGTTCCTGAGCACAGGTAAGAAGCCTCCTGGAACCAGAAACCAGAGGCCCCACACAGGGGCTGGGGCAGGCACAGAGCTCGAAACAAAGTGTTAGTTCCTGTTACTCTGACCATTCTTTATCCCAGACTTGTGTGGCTTGGGAAATGGGGGTCTCAGATGCTTGAGAATGAGCTGAGCTGGTAGCTACAGAAGTTTTGTAAAAGTGAAAAAAGAGCTGGACAAATACAAACCAGTTGAAGTCAAGTTAACTCCAGCATGTTCCAGAGTAGGACTGTCCTCCATAGGGTTTTCAGTGGCTGGTTTTTCAGAAGTAGATCACCAGGCCTTTCTTCTGAAGCATCTCCGGGTATATCGGAATCACCAACCTCTCGGTCAGCAGCTTACCACGTTAACTGTTTGCACCACCCAGAGACAGACAAACACAAGAGCAATTTATTTCAGTCCGTCAGACATAACCCCTGCAGAGCAGCAGCCTCTGTGATCAGGAGGTGGTGGAATCAAGAGGCCGATCTCTGCAAAGTGCTGACAAACTTAGGCTGGGGTGCCCAGCGTGAGCCTTGGGGTCTCGGAAGCCCAATATGTACCCAGCCAGTGTTTACACTCACAGCCTGGTCTTCCTGTTAACAGGGTTATATTTTGCACACTGTTTGTTTGCTTTTTTGGTTTGTTTTGCTTTTGGTCTTGAGACTCCAGGACACCTAACAACGACAGTTAGCAGCTGACGTGAATTGAGCATCCGGGCCACCTGATCCTGGATCCAGTGTTTTTTTCCAGCATGTCACTTTGAATGCACACAGCCTTCCCTCTGAGGAAGACTCAGCACTCAGCAAAGTGAACATATGGTCGCTGCCCCTGTTGTTGTTGTTACGTGCGTTTGAGCCTGTTCCGACTCATAGCGACTGTCCTGCGCCATGCCCATAGTAGTCGTTATGCTTGAGCCCATTGTTGCAGCCACTGTGTCAGTCCATTGCATTGAGGGTCTTCCTCTTTTTTGCTGACCCTGTACTTTATCAAGCATGATGTCCTTCTCCAGGGACTGGACACTCCTGATAACATGTCCAAACTATGTGTGACGAAGTCTTGCCATCCTGCCTTCTAAGGAGCACTCTGGCTATACTTCTTCCAAGACAGATTTGTTCATTCTTTTGGCCCCCGGGACCTTTTAACCAAACCTCATGGCACAGAGAACTGCACCTGAGATTGGAGAGTAGGTCTGACCCTGGAGAACACATGGCTGGAGAACACGGGAGTTCAGCAGTGCAGATTTTGAGTCCTCTGGGAAGCCATCTGGCTGCTCTTGTTAGCATTGTCGTTATGGAAATATTGGGAACCAAAGGTAGAAATTCTTGCCAGGGAGCTTAATCCTCTGGGCTTTACACAACAGCTGCTGGAGAGTTCCACGAAGTAACCACAAGGGAGCACTGTAGTCCCATGCAAAAGGTAGCTGTTGCTAAGTGCCTGTGAGTTGGTTCCCACTCAGCAGCGCTATGTACAGTGGAACAAAATGCTGACTGGTCTTGCATCCTCCTTACAATCTGTGTTTGAGCCTATCGTTGTGGTCATTGTGTCAATCCATCTTGTTGAGAGTCTTCCTCTTTTTTTTTTTTTTTTTTAACAAACACGATGTCCTTCTCCAGGGACTGGTCCCTCCTGATAATATGTCCAAAGTACATGAGACCAAGTCTTGCCATCCTCGTTTCTAAGGAGTGTTCTGGCTGCGCTTCTTCCAAGACAAGTTTGTTTGTTCTTCTGGCAGTCCGTAGTATATTCAATGTTCTTCTACAAAACCGTAATTCGCTTGCATCAATTCTTCTTTGGCCTTCCTTATTCATTGTCCAGCTCTCACATGCAGATGATGCAATTGAAAGTGGGTCAGGTGCTCTTTGTTCTTCAAAGTGATGTCTTTGCTTTTTAACATTTGGAAGCGGTCTTTTGCAGCAAGATTTGCCCAGTGCAATGTGTCATCTGATTTCTTGACCACTGCTTCCGTGGACATTGATTGTGGATCCAAGTAAAATGAAATCTTTGACAACTTCAATATTTTCTCCATTTACCATGATGTTACTGATTGGTCCAGTTGTGAGGATTTTTATTTCCTTTATGTTGAGGTTTAAGCCATACTGACGCTGTGGTCTTTGATCTTCATCAGTAAGTGCTTCAAGACCTCTTCACTTTTAGCCAACAAGGTTGTGTCATTTGCATATAGAAAGTCGTTTTTGAGTTTTCCTCCAATTCTGATGCCCCGTTATTCATATAGTCCAGTTCTTCAGATTATTTGCTCAGCATACAGATTGAATAAGTATTATGAAAAAATACAACCCTGACACACATCTTACCTGATTTTAAACCATGCAGTATCCCCTTGTTCTGTTTGAACGGCTGCCTCTTGGTCTATGTACAGGTTCCTCATGAGCACAATTAAGTGTTCTAGAATTCTCATTCTTCCCAGTGTTATCTATAATTTCTTATGATCCACGCAGTCGAGTGCCTTTGTATAGTCAATAAAACACAGGTAAACATCTTTCTGGCATTCTTTGCTTTCAGCCAGGATCCATCTAATATCAGCAACAATATCCCTTGTTCCATGTCCTCTTCTGAATCCGGCTTGAATTTCCGGCAGTTCCCTCTGGATGTACTGCTACAGCCACTTTTGAATGATCTTCTTTTCGTTATATTTCTCCTTTCTGATTGCCCTGATAAACCATTAGGGCCTTGACCAAGCTCTTCTTTCCCAGTCCCTGCCAGCTCCTTTCCAGGATCAGCATGAAGCCAACGGCCCCCATGCTGCACCCCAGCAGGCAGGGGGCCAGCTCCCCCCACTGGAAAGGTAGCGGGACCCTCTCCTCAGTGATGGGTGTGCCTCCTACAAGAGCTAGAGATTGAAATGAGCCAGAAGAGGAACTAGAGCAATGAAACAAACAAAAAACACACCCACTGTCCTCCAGTCAATTTCGTCTCATAGCGACCCTATAGCACAGAGTAGAACTGCCCCACAGGAGTTCCCAGACTGTGAATCTTTACAGAAGCAGACTGCCACATCTTTCTCCCGTGGAGCGGCTGGGGGTTCAAACTGTCCACCTGGGGGCTTTAACCACGGCATCACCAGAGTGATGAAGACCCCTTAATAACACTTCCCCTTCCTTCTCGTCTTGCCCTATAGCCCTAGTTTTAGATTTTGCCAGGGGAAGGGAAGAAGGGGGAAGAGAAAATGGGAAAGGAGCTGTTGTTGTTAGTTGCCATTGGGTGGCCTCTGACCCATGGCGACCCCACGTGTGCAGAGTAGGACTGCTTCACAGGGTTTTCAGGGCTGTGACCCTTCTGAAGCAGATCACCAATCCTGTCTTCCGAGGTGTCTCTGGGTGGTTTCGAACCACTGACCTTTTGGCTAGTAGTCGAGCACTTAAACAAAGGAAAGGCAAAGGTACAACAGGTGCCCTGGAAACATTTGGGATGTTGATGGAGATCAGTTAAGGCTAAAGGAAGCAACACGTCCTCTCAGAAATCTGAAATTCTGGAATCTCTTAATTTCTCCTCTCTGTTTAAGCATTTGTTATCTCATACCAGGAATCCCTGGGTGGTGTAATTGGTGAAGCGCTTGACTACAACCTAAAGGTTAGAGGTTCGAACTCCTCCAGAGGCGCCTTGGAAGAAAAGCCTGGTGATCTGCTTCTGAAAGGTCACAGCCTTGAAAACCTTTTGGAGCAGTTCTACTATGCACACATGGGGTCGCCATGAGTAGGAGTTGACTCACAGCAACTGGTTTGGTTTGGCTTTTTTTTAAAATCTCATACCTACTAAAGTCAATAATAGCGTTAATGCTGGCAGCTGCAGTGGAGCCTGTGGGTGAAGCAGGAGTATTGCCAATAGCAATAGCAAGCATCGAATAAGTGTTTATCCTCCTGAT
>NW_004443993.1:7310740-7311815 GCF_000243295.1 Trichechus manatus latirostris
TCTTGGTTAGCATCTGAGTGCATTAACCCTTTGCATCACTCAGGGCTTCTTAATAACACCACATTTATTAAACCAATAGTCCGAAAGTCCAGAGAGTGGCCTATTTTGTGCCATAAAGAGGGTAAGGATGATAATGGTAAGACTTCCTCACTACCCATTTGGAATGGATTCTTTAAACATTATGTGGAAAATTTAATTATTTCCCAACTCCATTTAAATAACTCAGTGCCCTCCAATGAATCTCATGGACTACCCCCAACCTGTCCCCAAATCCAAAGTCTCCTGTCAACTACAGGTTTTTATACAAACCTGCTAATATAAAAATCCAAAGAGATTTCCAGTACTGAAACTTAAAAAAATTAACTATTCCAATAGTCAAGAATTTCCTGGAGATGTGGAGTTTTCTGTGGATGAACTAACCTGAGTTTTTATATTTAAGTCTTTGATCCATTTCGAGTTAGTTTTTGTGCATGGTGTGAGGTATGGGTCTTGTTCCAGTTTTTTGCAGATGGATATCCAGTTATGCCAGCACCATTTGTTAAAAAAGACTGTCATTTCCCCAGTTAATGGACTTTGGGCCTTTGTCAAATATCAGCTGCTCATAGGTGGATGAATTTATGTCTGGATTCTCAATTCTGCTCTGTTGGTCTATGTATCTGCTGTACCAGTACCAGGCTGTTTTGACTACGGTGGCGGTGTAATAGTTTCTAAAATCAGGTAGTGTGAGATCTCCCACTTTGTTCTTTTTGAGTAATGCTTTATTTATTCGAGGCCTCTTCCTTTTCCATATGAAGTTGGTGATTTGTCTCTCCATCTCATTAAAAAATGCCAGTGGAATTTGGATCGGGATGGCATTCTATCTGTAGATCACTTTGGGTAAAATTGACATTTTCACTACGTTGAGTCTACCTATCCAGAGCAAGGTATGTTTTTCCACTTATGTGGGTCTGTTTTGGTTTCTTGCAATAGTGTCTTGTAGTTTTCATTGTATAGATCTTTTATGTCTCTGGTTAGGTTTATTCTTAAGTATTTTATCTTCTTGGGGGCTATTGTAAATGGTAGTGATTTGGTGATT
>NW_004443993.1:7316612-7318939 GCF_000243295.1 Trichechus manatus latirostris
TATCAGATGACAAAATGGTGGACAAGCATACAATACTGGGAATCATGACCTAGCCAAGTTGACACACATTTTTGGGGAACACAGTTCAATCCACAACATTAGCTGAGCACTTAACTGTTTGCATCACTCAGCAACTCCTTATATTATATATAACCCATTGCTGTTGAGTCAATCTTGACTCATTTTTTTAATCATTATTTTTAATTGTTTGGGTCAGCACCAATGAAAATGGAGTTGCTACAACCAAGGAGAATGGAGTCCAGAAGTGGGTAGACTCTCGGGGGACAAGTAGATGATGTTGACAGTCTTGGCACTAATTTCATAAAGACTATGTCACACAAGAGACACTCAATGGATGTCTGCTGTATAAACAAATGAGGCAATGCAATGTTACTTGAATATCATAGTTTTTACTTCTTCTACAAGTTCCACTCACAAACTCTTCTTCTAATACCAGGAAAATCTATGCCATATTTTCTACAGGAGTTTCATTCCTAGGTAGAGTGGTCCTGCAGAAACATAATGTAAACACAACTCAGTGGGTACCACTGAGTCTGTTCCTTTCTTACCTGGTGTCCTGTATGGTGGAAACTTCTTTATTCAGGGAAGAAAGTTTGCTTTTCAAAATCCACAGAATTATGAAGTATAACACCAAATTTATCTGTGGAAACAGTATGAAAAATTGGCTTAGGATATTTTTTTAGTCCATTACTTGCCACCTAACTTGACATGATTACCACCCGTCTGATGTTTGTCAGACTGTGGTGGCTTGTGTGTTTCTGTGATGCTGGAGCTATGCCACTGGTATTTCAAAGTCACCTATGGTGGACAAGTTTCAGCAGAGCTTCCAGATTAAAACAGACTAGCAAGAAAAGCCTAGTGATCTACTTCTGAAAATTAGTCAATGAAAACCTTATGGATCACAACAGAATAATGTCTAATATAATGTAGGAATATGAGCCCCCTAGGTTGGAAGACACTCAAAATACACAGTGGCTGCAACAATGGACTTGAGCATACCAACAACCATGAAAATGGCACAGGATTTGCCAATGAATTGCATGTGGCATGTGAGAGAAGGAGTAGAATCAAGGTGACTCTAGGCTTAATAAACTAAGGACTCAAGAGGAAGAAGGTCCCATTGACTGAGTTGGGGAAGGAGTAACTTGGAAGAAGAGTTCAAATCAAGAGTTTGATTTTCAACACTTTAAGATGCCTATAAAATACTCAAATGCAGATGTCAAGTTGTTGTTGTTGGCTGCTGTCCAGTTGGCCCTCGACTCATTGCAACTCGATGCACAACCAGATGAAACACTGTCCAGTCCTGTGCCATCCCCATGATTGGTTGCGGATCGGACTGTTGTGATCCATAGAGTTTTTGTTGGCTGATTTCTTGAAGGAGATTGGTAGGCCTTTCTTCCTAGTCTGTTTTAGTCTGGAAGCTCTGCTGAAATCGCCTCAGCATCGTAGCAACACTCAAGCCTCCACTGATAAATGGGTGGTGGCTGCGCTTGAGGTACATTGAGGGGGAATGGAACCTGGATCTCCTGCATGGAAGGTGAGAATTCTACCACTGAAGCACTGCTGCCCCCTTTAGATGTCCAGGTAGCTAGCTTGGATTTATAAGTCTGGAGTTGAGAAGAGAGGCCCCAGCTGGGTATATAAATTTGGAGGCTGTCAAGATAAGGTAATTATTGAAAGCCATAGACTGGAGGAGATCACAAGGGAGGTAGAGAAAAGAGGAGGTTTATGGGTCAGCCCTTAGCACTCCAATCTTGACAGGAGGAACCCACGCAGGTGGCTGAGCAGGAGTACTCCACACTCTAGGGCCCATGGGCCAAATTTACTATCCATTTCATTACTTGTTTTTGTAAATAAAGTTTTATTGAAACACAGCCACACAGATGCGTTTACATGTCGTCTGTTGCTGCTTTCATATTGATTTACAATATGTTTACATATTGACTTGGCTACCTAATGTCTAAAGCCTTGGATGACACAAATGGTTTGCACTCAGCTGGTAAATGGAAAGGCTGGAGGTTCAAACCCACTCAGCGACACCATGGAAGAAAAGGCCTTGTGATCTGCTTCACATAAAGATCGTTGTTGCTAGGTGCCCTCGAGTCGGTTCCAACTCATAGCAAGCTTATGTACAACAGAACGAAACACTACCTGCTCCTGCGCCATCCTCAAAATCATTACTATGTCTGAGCCCATTGTTACAGCCACTGTATCAATCCATCTCCCATTTCGGATCTTCCTCTTTTTCGCTGACCCTCCACTTTACCAAGCATGATGCCCTTCTCCAGGGACTGGTCCCTCCCGAT
>NW_004443993.1:7320797-7332835 GCF_000243295.1 Trichechus manatus latirostris
TATCACCAAGAAAGCAGCGCCGGGAGCAGACAGCATCCTTTGGACGTGAGGTTCCTGCGCTGAGATGCTCCCAGACCAAGGGAAGACTAATGCATCACAGGGATCTTCCGCCAGAGCCAACAAAGAAAGAAAGCCTTCTCTTGGAGCTGATGTCCTGAATTTGGACGTGTAGCCTACTAGACTGTGAGAGAGTAAATTTCTCTTTGTTAAAGCCATCCGCTTGTGGTATTTCTGTTACAGAAGTACTAGATGACTAAGACATGTGCCGTCCTCACAATTGTTTTGTTTGAACCCATTGTTTCGGCCACTATGTCAATCCATTTTATTGAGGGTACTCTTCTTTTTAGCTGACCCTCTACTTTTCTAAGTATGATGTCCTTCTCAAGGGACTACTCCCTTTTGAGAACATGTTTAAAGTACCTGAGATGAAGACTCACCATCCTTGCTTCTAAGAAGCATTCTGGATGTACTTCTTCCAAGACAGATTTTTTTTGGTCCTTCTGTTAGTCCATGATATATTCAATATTCTTCACAAAAATTCACAAGCAAAGATTCCACTTCAGTGACTAAGGTGCACCTGACCCAAGCCGTGGTCTTTTAAATCACCTCATATACATGTGAAAGGCAATAGACATGAAGCCCTGAAAATAGTGCCTAACACATAGGAAGCAATTACAACCATTTGATATCATTACCATCTGGACTTGACCACCATATATTTTTTCTTTTTTTTAATATAAAGATAAGGTATTTTCATAGGCAAGTTCAAGTTGAAACTGAAGAAAATTAGAAAACGTTCATGAGAGCCAAAGTACAATCTTCAGTATAACCCATCTGAATTTAGAGACCATCTTAAGAATAGATTTGAGGCATTGTGCACAAATGACCAAAGACCAGACGAGTTGTGGAATGACATCAGGGGCAACATAGATGAAGAAAACAAGAGGTTATTAAAAAGACTGGAAAGAAAGAAAAGGCCAAATGGATGTCAGAAAAGCTCTGAAAGTTGCTCTTGAATGTAGGGTAGCTAAAGCGAAAGGAAGAAATGGTGAAATCAAAGAGCTGAACAGAAGTTTTCAAAGGGTGGCTCGAGAAGACAAAGTAAAGTATTATAATGAAATGTGCAAAGACCTGGAGATATAAAACCAAAAGGGAAAAAGAAGCTTGACGTTTCTCAAGCTGAAAGAACTGAAGAAAAGTCTCAGGCCTCGAGTTGCAATATTGAAGAATTCTATGGGGAAAATATTGAATGATGCAGGAAGCATCAAAAGAAGATGGAAGGAATACAGAGTCACTGTACCGAAAAGAATTTGTCAGTGTTCAACCATTTCAGGAGGTAGCATATAATGAAGAACCAATGGTACTGAAGGAAGAGGTCCAAGCTGCACTGAAGGCATTGGCAAAAACAAGACTCCAGGAATTGAAAGAATACCAACTGAGATGTTTCAACAAACCATGCAATGCTGGAAGCGCTCACTTGTCTATGCCAAGAAATTTGGAAGACAGCTACCTGGTCAATTGGCTGGAAGAGGTCTATATTTGTACACATCCTGAAGAAAGGTGATCCAACAGAATGTGGAAATTATCGGACAATATCATTACTACCACATGCAAGTAAAATTTTGCTGAAGATCATTCCAAAGCAGTTGCAGCAGTAAATCCACAGGAAACTGCCAGAAATTCAAGCCAGATTCAGAAGAGGACATGGAACCAGGGATATCATTGCTGATGTCAAACGGATCATGAATGAAAGCAGAGAATACTAGAACGAAGTTTCCCTGTATTTTATTGACTATGTAAAGGCATTCAACTGTGTGGATCGTTAACAAATTATGGATAACATTGCGAAGAATGGGAATTCCAGAACTCTAAATTGTGCTCATGAGGAACGTGTACATAGATCAAGAGGCAGTTGTTCAGACAGAACAAGGGGATACAACGTGGTTTAAAATCAGGAAAGGTGTGCGTCAGTATTGCATCCTTTCAACACACCTATTCAATCTGTATGCTGAACAAAGAATCCGAGAAGCTGGATATATGAAGAACGGGGCATCAGAATTGGAGAAAGACTCATTAACAACTTGCATTATGCAAATGACACAACCTTGCTTGCTGAAAGTGAAGAGGACTTGAAGCACTTACTGATAAAGATCAAAGACCACAGCCGTCAGTATGGATTACACCTCAACATGAATAAAATGAAAATCCTTACAACTGGACCAATAAGCAACATCATGATAAACGGAGAAAAGATTGAAGTTGTCAAGGATTTCATTTTACTGTATCCACGATCAACACCCATGGAAGCATCAGTCAAGATATCAAAAGACTCATTGCACTGGGCAAATCTGCTGCAAAAGACCTTTTTAAAGTGTTGAAAAGCAAAGACATCACCTTGAAGACTAAGGTGCACCTGCCCCAAGCCATGGTGTTTTCAATCACCTCATATGCGTGTAAAAGCTGAACAATGAGTAAGGAAAACAGAAGAAAAATTGACAACTTTGAATTGTGGTGTTGTTGAAGAATATTGAATATACCATGGACTGTCAAAAGAAAGAACAAATCTGTCTTGGAAGAAGTACAACCAGATTGCTCCTTAGAAGCAAGGATGACGGTACTACAGCTCACATACTTTGGACATGTTATCAGGAGGGATCAGTCCCTGGAGAAGGACATCATGCTTGGTAAAATAGAGGGCCAGCGAAAAAGAGGAAGATGGATTGACACATGGCTGCAACAATGGGCTCAAGAATAACAACGATTGTGAGGATGGCACAGGACTGAGTAGTGTTTCGTTCTGTTGTACATGGGGTCGCTATGACTCAGAACCGACTCCATGGCACCTAGCAACAAAAACAACTAACCTAGGGGGCTCATCTTTCAGCACTCTATCTAACAATGTTCTGTCGTGATCCATAGGGTTTTCACTGGCTTATTTGCAGAAGTAGATTGCCAGGCCTGTCTTTCTAGCCTGTCTTAGTCTGGAAGCTGTGCTAAACCTGTCCACCATGGGTGACCCTGTCGGTATTTGAAATACTTGTGGCATAGCTTCTAGCATCACAGCAAAACAGAAGCCACCACAGTACCACAAACTGGCAGTCAGGTGGTGGAGGAACTTCTTTAGAGGGGCGGTAAAACATGGTTATTAAGAGCACTACCTTGTGAATATCAACTTCCTTTTTAGTTGCAACCCTAGGGAAGTTTATTAAATGGGCTGAGTCCTGTGCCAACTTCGTAGAATCATGGGAGCATGACATGAGATACTGCATATGTGAAACACTGTCACTGGTACATTGGAGGTTTTCCGTAGTTGTTACTATTATGGTTTACATTTATGAGGTCAACCTCAATTTATTCAACCTACTCTTTCAGAATCATGCAGACCATGTACGTCACAGGTTCTTAATGTGGGTTCACAGACTTACTTTACCTGTCCTTGAATTTCCTGGAGTTGTATTCAAAATTTTGTACATACATATATTTGGCTACTAATCTAAAGATTGGCTGTTTGAACCCACTTCACTGTGCTGTGGAAGAAAGTTCTGGTGATTTGTTTCCATGAAGATTGTTGTCTTTGCTGTTTGGGTAACATGGAGTAGATTTTGACTCATAGCGACCACATATGAAGGAGTAGAACTGCTCCATAGGGTTTTCTAAGCTGTAACCTTTATGGGAGAAGATCACCAGATCTATCTCCTGTGGAGCCTTTGGATGGGTTTGGACCACCAACTTTTTGGTTATTATCCAAGTCCTTAACTGCTGTGCCACCAGGGCTCCCTTCCGTAAACATTACAGCCAAGAAAACCCTATGGAGCTCACTTCTACTCTGTAACATATGGGGTTGTCATGAGTCAGAATCGCCTCAATGGCAATGGGTGTGGGTTTTGTATTTTTTTATGTGTTTATATTTGTCTGGAGAAAGAGGCTCTTGCTTTCACCACATTATCAAAGGATCCAGCTCTGAAGATGCTGAAAACCATTGCTCTAGGGATTTCTAAGAACACTGATTTCAGGTTAAGGAAGGATTGGTTTCAAATATAATTAACAATTAATTTTTTAAAAATTTTAGATCATGTAACAGTTAAGCACTCAGTTGCTATCTAAACCAAGGTAAGTGGTTCAAACTCATCCAGCACTACTGCAGAAGAAAGACCTGGCAATCTGCTTCTGTAAAGATTACATCGAGAAAACCCTATGCGGCAGTTCTACTCTGTAGCACATGGGGTTGCTACGAGTCAGAACGACTTGACAACAACGGGTTTGGTTTTGGTTTCTTGCTATAGACACGCTCCCACCATAAATGCATGTCATGCTTACTGAATATTCCAAGATTTTTGTGTCCCACGCCTGCCGACACAGCCACAATCACAGTTAGCCAAAAGGGTCCGTGAACCTCATCTTGAATCTGCCTGCGCTGGTGTAGTTGGCCACCTTGAGGTTCCTGACAGTGAGGAAGAGGTGCAGGCCTTCCAGGGGCATCCATGTGAAGGAGGCCAGGTAGAAGTAGTGCAGCACCCAAGCCATGACGGAGCACAGCACCTGGAGGGGGGTAGAGTTGAGAGTGTGGATCAGATACTAAGCACTCGGCTACTAACTGAAATTTCAGCAATTCAACCCACGAGCCACTCCACAGGAGAAAGATATGTCACTCTACTTCCTTAAAGATTACAGCCTTGGAAACCCTATGGGACAGTTCTACTGTATGCTATAGCATCGCTGTGAATTGGAATTGACTTGACGGCAGTGGGTATTCTCAGCATTCATCCCCAAAGGTAGAGAGACCAAAGCTCGTTAGTGGTTTCCAGGAGCAAGTGGGAAGGAGGGACAGGAAAGGAGGATTCAATCCTTAGGGGACTCTGAGCTTCCATTAAGGTGAGGGTGTAATGTGGGAACAGACGGGTGATGGTCAAACAACCTGAGGAATATAATCAATGTCACTGGTCTGTGCGTGCGAAGATTGCTGAAATGTCAGATGTTTTGCTGCATATATTTAGACAATAAAAGATGATTGGGAAAAAAAGTAGTTTAAAGGCAACTTTGTATCTTTCTATAGATGGAAACACCAGGATCACTTCCGATAAAGACAATAGCCATACAAATAGGTACTTAGAAATTAAATTTTAGAAACATCTTAAGTGTTACACTTTTGGAAGCATTTTTCTAAACAATCTACATCATATTTAAAAAATATACACACATATATTGTTGTTGCTGTCGTTAGGTAATGGTGAGTCAGTTCCAATTCCTAGAGACTCTGTGTACAACAGGATGAAACACTGCCTGGTCCTGCACCATCCTCACAATCATTGCTATGTTTGAGCCGGTTACCAAAGCCACTGTGTCAATACATCTCAAGGGTCTTCTGCTTTTACACTGACCATCTACTTTACCAAACATGATGTCCTTCTCCAAGGACTGGTCCCTCCTGATAACATGCCCAAAGTACATGAGCTGAAGTCTCCCCATCCTTGTTTTTAAGGAGAATTCTGGCTGCACTTCTTCAAGACAGATTTGTTCATTCTTCTGGCTGTCAGTGGTATATCCAGTATTCTTTGCCAACACCATAATTCAAAGGCATCAATTCTTCTTTGATCTTCCTTATTCATTGTCAAGCTTTCACATGCATATGAGGTGGCTGAAAACACCATGGCTTGGGTTAGGAGCACCTCAGTCCTCAAGGTGACATCTTTGTTTTTTAACGATTTAGAGAAGTCTTTTGCAGCAGATTTGCCCAGTGCAATATGTCATTTGATTTCTTGACTCCTGCTCCCAAGGGTGCTGATTGTGGATCCAAGTGAAATGAAAACAGTGACAGCTTCAATATTTTCTCCATTTGTCATTGTTATTGTTGTTAAGTGCTGTTGGGTCGGTTCTGAGTCATAGCGAAACTATGCACAACAGAATGAAACACTGCCCAGTCCTGCACCATTCTCACAGTCGTTGTTATGCTTGAGCCCATTGTTGCAGTCACTGTGGCAATCCATCTCCTTGGGAGTCTTCTACTTTTTCACCGACCCTCTACTTTACCAAGCATGATGTCCCTCTCCAAGGACTGATCTCTCCTGATAACCTGTCCAAAGTATGTGAGAAGTAGTCTCACCAGCCTTGCTTCTAAGGAGCTTTCTGGTTGTACTTCTCCAAGACAGACTTGTTCATTCTTTTGGCAGTCCATGATGTATTCAATATTCTTCGCCAACACCACAATTCAAAGGCATCAATTATTCTTGAGTCTTCCTTATTCATTGTCCAGCTTTCTCGTGCATATAAGGCTATTGAAAACATGATGGCATGGGTCAGGCGCACCTTAGTTTTCAAGGTCACATCTTTGCTTTTCAACACTTTGAAGAGGTCTTTTGCAGCAGATTTGCCTAATGCAGTGCGTCTTTTGATTTCTTGACTGCTACTTGCATAGGCGTGGATTGTGGATCTAAGTAAAATGAAATGCTTGACGACTTCAGTCTTTTCTCCTTTTATCGTCATGATGCTTATTGGTCCAGTTGTGAGGATTTTCATTTTATTTATGTTGAGGCGTAATCCATACTGAAGGCTGTGGTCTTTGATCTTTATCAGTAAGCGTTTCAAGTCCTCTTCACTTTCAGCAGGCAAGGTTGTGTCATCTGCATGACACATGTTAATGATCCTTCCTCCTATC
Organism: Trichechus manatus latirostris; assembly: GCF_000243295.1. Lineage (NCBI taxonomy): Eukaryota > Metazoa > Chordata > Mammalia > Sirenia > Trichechidae > Trichechus > Trichechus manatus. The sequence goes on from NW_004443993.1 coordinate 7,327,450, forward strand.
CTCATGCTCTGTTCTTTATATAGTTCAGTTTCTCCGATTATTTGCTCAGCATGCAGACTGAATAAGTATGGTGAGAAGATACAACCCTGACACACACCTTTCCTGACTTTAAACCACACAGTATCCCCTGGTTCTTTTTGAACAAATCCCTCTTGGTCTAAGTACAGTTTCCTCATGAGCATAATTAAGTGTTCTGGAATTCCTATTCTTCACAATGTTAACCATAATTTCTTACAGTCCATGCAGTAGAATGCCTTTGCGTAGTCAATAAAACACAGGTAAACATCTTTCTGGTATTTTCTGCATTCAGCCAGGATCCATCTGACATCACCAATGATATCCCTGGTTCCACGTCCTCTTCTGAATCTGGCTTGAATTTCTGGAAGTTCCCTGTTCATATACTGCTGCAGCCACTTTTGAATGATCTTCAGCAAAATTTTACTTGCATGTGATAGTAATGATATTGTTCGATAATTTCCTTATTTGGTTGGATCATCTTTCTTGGGAATAGGCATAAATATGGATCTCTTCCAGTCTATTGACCAGGTAGCTGTCTTCCAAATTTCTTGGCATAAACAACTGAGCACTTCCAGCACTGCGTTCATTTGTTGAAACATCTCAGTTGGTATACTGTCAATTCCTGGCATCTTAATTTTTGACAATGCCTTCAGTGCATCTTGGACTTCTTCCTTCAGTTCCATGGGTTCCTGATCATATGCGACCTCCTGAAATGGGTGAACCTTGACCAGTTCTTTTTGGCATAGTGACTATGATGGTTAAGATTGTGTGTTAACTTGGCTAGGCGATGATTCTCAGTGTTTTGGCAGTCATATAATGTTGTGATCACTTCCCTGTTGAGATGTGATACGTGATCACTCCCATGATGGGATCTGCTGTGAGTAGCCAATCAATTGAAGGGGGTTTCCTTGGGCATGTGGCCTGCATCGAGTGTGGACAGACATTCAGGCAATGCTCTGGGCTTTTGCCCATTCTTGATCCTGAATCTGGCTCGTGTTTGTCTGACCTCCAGTTCTTGGGACTTCAGCTAGCAGCTCGCCTGTGGTCTTGCCTGCCGATCTTGGGATTCATTGATCTTCACAGCCTGTGAGCAACAGCCCTGCTCCCCAGCCTGCTGATCTTGGGTTTGCCAGCCCCTGCAGCTACGTGAATCAGGAGAAGCCCCTTTTCTGACCTATGGACTTGGGATGTTACAGCCTCTACAACTGTGTGAGCCATTTCCTTGATATAAATCTCTCTATATACATATACTAATATGCTTTACTGGTTTTCCTTCTCTAGAGAACTCAGCCTGAGACAGTGACTGTGTATATTCCTTCCATTTTCTTTTGATGCTTCCTGTGTCATTTAATATCTTCAATATTGCAACTCAAGTCTTGAATTTTTTCTTCAGTTCTTTCAGCTTGAGAAATGCTGAGTGTGTTCTTCCCTTTAGGTTTTCTAACTTCAGGTCTTTGCACGTGTCATTAAATGCTTTACTTTGTCTTCTTGAGCCATCCTTTGAATCTTCTGTTCAGCTCTTTTACTTCATCATTTCTTCCTTTTGCTTTCACTACTTGACATTCAAGAGCAAGTTTCAGAGTCTCTTCTGACATCCGTTTTCATCTTTTCTTTCTTTCTGTCTTTTTAATGACCTCTTGCTTTCTTCATGTATGATGTCCTTGATGTCATTCCAGGATTCATCTGGTCTTTGGTCATTAGTGTTCAACACGTTGAATCTATTCTTGAGATGGTCTGTAAATTCAGGTGGGATATACTCAAGGTCATACTTTGGCTCTTGTGGACTTGTTCTAATTTTCTTCAGTTTCAACTTGAACTTGCACACGAGCAATTGATAGTCTATTCTGCAGTCAGCCCCTGGCCTTGTTTTAACTGATAGATAATACTGAGTTTTTCCATTGTCTCTTTCCACAGATGTAGTCGATTTGATTCCTGTGTATTCCACCTGACAAGGTCCACCTGTATAGTCACTGTCTATGTTGGCGTAAAAAGGTATTTGCAGTGAAGAAGTTGTTGATCTTGCAAAATTCTATCATTCAGTCTCTAGCATTGTTTCTATCACCAAGGCCATATTTTCCAACTAATGAGCCTTTTCTTTTGTTTCCAACTTTTCACTTTCCAATCACCAGTAATTATCAGTGCATCCTGATTGGAAGCTATATACAGAACACGGCAGAGCCTCCATTAGCCTGAGGGTAGAGGATAGACACCCTGCAAAACTGTTGCCCCCTCCACACACTTATACGTCAGTGAAGAATTAACTACTGTTGCGCTAAGGGGAGTCTCTGAGTGGCACAGTCACTCAGCTACTAACCAAAGAGTTATTGCTTCAAATCTACCCAGAGGTGCCCTCAAAGAAAGAGCTGGTTATCTTCTTCAGTAAGATCACAGCCATTGAAAACCCTATGGAGCACAGTTGTACTCTGAAACACATTATGGTGTTGCCATATGTTGGAATCAACTTGACAGCAACTGGTTTGGTTTTATTGCACTAAGCCAGTTACATTTTGGAGTTTATTTGTTATAGCAGCTAATATTACCCTATCTAATACCATCAGTCTGACCCTCAGTCACTTGGCCTCTCAGAAAGTGTGGGTTTTATTCAAAACTAAACAGGAGCAGAGCCAGAAAGGGGACCCCTGCTCTTCCTGCTACACCCTCACTTCTGATTCTTGCCTCTCTCCTCCTGTATTTTCCCATAACAAGTTGGCGAGATTTGATTACAACAGGAGGTAATTTGTTTGAAAAACCTACCTCAGGCTCAGTTTGCTCAAACCCCACAAGGAAGAGCAGGTGGGCCAGGAAGAGGCAGAGCGAGAGCTGCAGGTGGAGCAAGGTGCTGGTGTTCTGGAAGGACCTGCAAAGAGGAAGGTGAGGGCCACCAGGAGGAGGCACAATAGAGAGAGGCTCAGATCCACGTAGGTGATCACAGCCAGCACCGCATCGGCCTGTGAGCCATGAAAGGAGGAATCCATTAAATTTCTCAACTCAGTAGTTATGGCTCTGATGATGAGTCAGATGGGGTTCCCAGCTCAAAGGTCTCTCGAGCCAGTTACTTAACCTCTCTGAGACTTGGTTTTCCCATCTTCAAAATGAAGGCAATAATGGTGGTGCAACGGTTAAGTGCTTGGCTGCTAATTGTAAAGGCTGGTTGTTTGAAGCCGCCCTTCTTCTAAGCAAGAGAAAGACCTGGCAACCTGCTCTAGTAGAGATTACAGCCTAGAAAACCCTATGGGGAAGTTCTGCCCTGTCACGTGGGGTCACTATGCCTTGAAATCGACTCGACAGCACCTAACAACAACAACTACATAAGACTGTTGAAAAACTGAAACCACTAGAACGGAGTTCTCCAACAGAGAGATCACACGAGCCACCTATGTAAATTAAATTGTAAGTAGCCACATTAATAATGTACAAAGCAACAAGTAAAATTAACTTCATACCATATTTAATTTAACCTAATATGTTCAAAATATTATCAGGTCAAAACCTGTACACTGATGTTCAGGGCAGCACTGTTCACAATAGCCAAAAGGTGGACACCACGGAAATGTCCATCAACAGATGAATGGATAAATACAGTGTAGCATATACACAAGATGGAATATTCCTCAGTCATAAAGAGAAATAAAGTCCTGATACATGTCACAGCATGGATGAACCTAGAAAACAATATGTTGAATGAAATAAGTCAGTCACAAAGGGACAAATACCGTATGACCTCACTTATATGAAATGGGCAAATATATAGAAACCAAAGATTATTAGGGGAGAGGGAGTTTTTGTTTAGGGAGTGTCCTAGTCATGTAGTGCCGCTGTAACAGAAATATCACAAGTGGCTGGCTTTAACAAAGAGAAATTTACTCTCTCACAGTCCAGTAGGCTACAAGTCCAAATTCAGAGTGTCAACTCCAGGGGAAGGCTTTCTCTCTCTGTTGGCTCTGGAGAAAGGTCCTTGTGATGCATCAGTCTTCCCTTGGTCTGGGAGCATCTCAGCGCAGGAACCTCAGGTCCAAAGGACACACTTTGCTCCTGGCACTGCTTTCTTGGTGGTATGAGGTCCCCATGTGTCTCTGTTCGCTTCTCTTTTTCATATCTCAAAAGAGATTGGATTAAGACACTATCCAATCTTGTATGTCTCATCAGTGTAAGTGCTGCTAATCCATCTTATTAGATGATAGTGATTGAATTTACAACACATAAGAAAATCATATCAGATTACAAAATGGTACACAATTATACAATACTGGGAATCATGACCCAGCCAAGCTGACAAATATTTTTTGGGGACACATTCAGTCCATGACAGGGGGCATTGAGTTTCTGTTAATGGAGGTGGAATAATTCAGAAAAGAATAGTGATAATGGCTGTACAACATGAAGAAAGTAATCAATGTCACTGAATTTTACATGTAGAAATTGTTGAACTGGCCAATGTTTTGGTGTGCGTATTTTCACCACAATAAAAAATATTATCAGTTCAATGTGTAATCAGTGTAAAGCAATTATTAATGAGATATTTTATATTCTCTTTTTTCATATTAAGTCTTTGAAACCCGATACGTATTTTAAACTTATAGCACATCTAAATTCAGACACTATAATTTCAATGGTGAAAAGGGAACATGGTCTTACCAAATCAACCAAGTTGTGTTTAATGGATAAGTATTTTACACTGCTTCAGTCTTTCAATTTAAATCAATTTAAGTTAAATAAAATTAGGAATTCAGTTCTTCAGTGCCACTGGCCACATTTCAAATCCTCAATAGCCACATGTGGGTTAGCTGTCGAGCGCTTAACCGTTGTGCCACCAGGGCTCCTTCCATAAAGATGTCAGCCAAGAAAACCTTATGGAGCACGGTTCTACTCTGTAACACATGGAGTCGCCACGATTCAGAATCAACTTAACCTCAATGGGTTTTGTAATTTGCTTAGCACTGGTAATGATGCAAAGTAAGAGCTAAATAAATGGGGGTGATGAGGGTGATGATGGAGATGAGAAAATCAGTCTCTGGGGACTCAAAAAACGAAACAGGGACTCAGATGAAATGGGATCCTTCCCTCCTTCCTGGAGGAGGTTTCCAGATCCCGATTTTTTTCCCCTTGGCCTTTGGCCATGAGTAGACTTACCTCCTGACGGAGCCAGCAGGATGCTGAGACCTGAAACAGAGAGAGGAGGCAACAGTTCAGACAGGGAATGCCCAGGGCTCTCCTTGGGACCTTTTCTCCTACTGCTCAACTGTACACACCAGCTTCACTGCACACTCCCCAGGCAAGACAAACACCAGGGCATCGTGCATTATTGGGGCATGAGCAGAACATAGGGCTGCAGCTTGTGTCCCTATATATATATATATATATTTTTTTT
>NW_004443993.1:7333176-7336153 GCF_000243295.1 Trichechus manatus latirostris
TACAGTATATAAATATACTATTATTTATATTTACATACAGGTGTAATATATAAGTATGTATGTATAATTATATAAAACATAACAAAAAATGTATAAATCCGTGGAATCCCTGGGTGGCACCAAAGGTCAAGCACTGAGCTACTAAGCACCTAGAGGTGCCTAGGAAAGGTCACAGCCTTGGAAACCCTATGGAGCACAATTCTATTCTGACACACACGGGGCTGTCATTTAGAATCAACTCGACAGCAACTTTTTAAAAAAATACATACAGATACATAAATATAATCTATAAATATATAATCTACAAATATAATCTATAAATATACAATTTATAAACAATGTCAAAAATAAGTTATATATAATTACATAATATATAATTGATATAGAATATATTTACATAAATGTTTATATAATAGGTAAATTACCTCTTCTAAAAGAAAAGAAAGAAAAAAACAAACCAAATCCAATGCAGCAGAGTTGATTCTGACTCAGCAACCTGATAGGACAGAGTAGTACTGCTCCGTAGGGTTTCCAAGGCTGTAATCTTTTCAGAAGCAGACTGCCACATCTTTCCCCAGGAGAGCTGCTGGTGGGTTCTAACTGCCAACCTTTCAGTTAGCAGCTGAGTGCTTTAACCACTGCACCACCAGAGCTCCTCATTTATATGAATATATTTATATAATAGGTCAACTACCTCTCCTATTTTACAAAAAAAGTTAACATTCCATACACAGTTTTATATATGCGTGTGTGTATCCATTCACATAGTCATACATACATACATGTATGAGCATATACAAACGCATCAAACGCATGTATGTATGCATGTATGATTTTGTCTTTGCATGAGATCCCTGGAAGATGCCTAAGAAACTGCTAACACCACTTGCCTTTGAAAAGAGGATCTGAATGCCTGGGAAGCAAGGCAGGAAGGAGACTTTTCACAGTTTGCCCTTTTGTACTTTCTGAATATTGAACCAAGTGATTGTATTTTATATTCAAAGAACTAATAGTTTCTAAAGGAGAAAATATTGGAATTGTTAGACGTCACTGAAGTTCCTGGGTGGTGCAAAGGGTTAATGCACTCAGCTGCTAACCGGAAGGTTGGAGGTTTGAGTCCACCCAGAGGCACCTTGGAAGAAAGGCCTGGTGATTTACTTCTGAAAAATCAGCCATTGAAAACCCTATGCAGCACAGTTATACTCTGGCACACATGGGGGCACCATGAGTCAGAGTTAACTCATTGCAAGTGGTTTCTTTATTTTTTAGACATAACTATAAATGAGCTTTTTAAAGAAGACTTTAAAAAGCAAGTCTTTAAAAATATTTGCCCTACGGATATAATTTAAAAAAATAACAGCTGTCCTAACGTTATGTCAACAGGTAATTGGGTTTAGGATAAAACTTTCAGTGCACACTACAAAGATAATATGCTCTGCACATCTGCTAAGCCACTCAAGAAGTGGCACCATCAGTGATAAAGACTTTGATGGAGGAGATGCATCTAAATGGTTTGAAGACAATCATTTCACAACAAGTAAGTGGGAAGAAAGGCAGCATTTAAACATGTGTAACAAAAATAATTTGATGCCATAAATGAAAATAATGTTATGGGAGGCTATTAAAATAACATAGGAATTGGTACCCCAGAATTGTACATGTGAAAAATGTTGAAATGACAAATGTTGTGTTTTCTATATTCTAACAACAACAAAATAACGTAGAAAGCAACTGTGATATAGCATTGAAATAAAATGCCAGTTATAGAGCAAAATACATAATGTCACATTTAAAGGAATTATAAATGCTAACAGTGGAATGGCATTATGAGTGATTTTTGAATTTCTTCTTATTCAAATTAATTCTAAATTTCATACATTACTTTGGTAATAAGAAAATAATACTACTAATAAAATTTTTTCATAGAAGAGGAAACAAAATGGCAAACAGAAATGGTTTCTCTTGGCAGCTCCATCCCTTCTACATACTCCTGTCTTGATGTATCCATTCTATTTTGGTCTCAAAAGTTTGGAATCCTTTAGGGCCTGCCTATGTGTTTGTGGGGTAATTCTTTCTCAACACCTCACCCACAGTTATGCACTGTCCATAAGACACTTAGGTGGCATTCAGTATACCTGAGTTTGAATCCCAAATTCACTGCTACTACCTGAGTACCCTAAGGTGGTGACTGTACCACTGAGCCTCAGTTTTCGCATCTGCAAAATGGGGTAAGAAAGAGCCTGTACTTCACACATACACACTGTGCTGATTCACTGAGATGACCTTCCATAGCATGTGACCCCTGCCTGGTACATGGCAAGTGCTAAATAATGTTAACTGCGATGAGGAAGGGAATGATAATGGCAGTGATGGTGGTGATGGTAGTGTTGATGGGGTGATGGTGATGGTGGTAATGGTGAACATGATCAAAACAGTAGTGATGATGGTAGTGGAGGTGGTGATGGTGAACATGATACTAATAGTGGTGGTAATAGTGGTGATAGTGGTCATGGTGATGACGGTGGTGTTGGTGAAGGTAGTGATAATGGGGGTAATGGTGGAGGAGGTGGTGGTGAAGGTGATGATGGTGGTGGTGATAGTGAAAGTAGTTGATGAGAGTGGTAATGGTGGTGATGGCTGTGGTGATGGTGAAGATGGTGATGAAGGAGGTAATGGTGGTGATGGTGGTGGTGGTGATGATGGGGTATTGGTGATGATGGTGATGGTGGAGATGGTGATGATGGTGATGATGGTGTTGGTGATGACAATTGACATGATAGCAATGGTGATGATGGTAATGGTGGTGGTGGTGATGGTAGAGTGTTGGAGATAATGATAGCGATGATGGTAGAGGTAGTGGTGATGGCGGTGGTTGTGGTGATGATGGTGATGGTGGAGTGTTGGTTGTGATGATGGTGATGGTGGTAGATGATGGTGATAATGGTGGTGATGGTGGTGCTATTGATGGTGTTGGTGA
>NW_004443993.1:7345732-7353278 GCF_000243295.1 Trichechus manatus latirostris
TCAACCATTCTGGAGAAGAAATTAAAAATGATAAATAAGATCAAATCATCACTGTGATATGCTATGTCGTTTGGGGCATTTATGCTGGGAAATATTCAAGATGGCACTAAGAAAAAAACAAAATTATCTTTAACCTAGGTCTACATTTAGGTTTGAGCACATTATCAGGTTTAACAAAAGATGGGGAAGTGCTGGTGACCTGGCTACAAGCCTCTTCCCATCCACAATGTGTCCCTAAGTATGAGTGACGATGTATCTTTGCATTCCAAGAATGCAACTGCACCGTTATATATTAATTCATATGGAGATTATTGAGTTAGGCAAATGTAGGTTATGAAAGATATTTGGGAGCATAAAACACAACACTACACAAGTCAGGGAGAGGAATGGGAGAGGGAGGCAGGGGCACTGTGAATTAAACCCAGTTGTTAGCTAAAGGATCAGAAACTCAATTCCATTTCCCTCATTATTACAAAACATCACTTGAGACATCTTGGTTAATTTACCTAAAGTCATTTTTAGTGCTTCTATTCTACCTCCTGGTTCGTTGCATACTGCCTGGGGTCTTAAAATCTTGCAAGCCATCCAAGGTACAACAATTGGTCTCAATTCACCTGGAGCAGCTGAGGAAGGAGAGCAGGAATAGGAGGGGGAAATGGAATGTATGGCTAACTGCCTCCATGAACTGCCTCCTTTGCCATGAGATCAGAAGAAATGGATGGTGCCCAGCTACCATTCCTGAACATTTTGATCAAACATTCTATAGAAGGATACTGATCAAAGTGGGAAAATGCAGAACAGAATTTCAAATTCTCATAGAATCCAGACTTTCTGGAGCAATTGAGGCTGGACAAACCCTCAAAACTGTTGCCCTGAGATAATCTTTAAACCTTCAACCAAAAATATCTCCTGAAGTCCTCTTTAAACCAAACAATAAGTTAGTTTTTTAGTAAAAAATGTCTGCCTTGGGCATCATGCTCTTTGGAAGACCTATCTATATGGGATCAAATTGACACAGCAACTTGAAAGGTCAGACAGGAAGCTTAATGGGCAGTGAGTTCATGTTAATGGGGGAGGAACATTTGGAAAAGGAGGGTGAGAATGGTTATACAGCTTGAAAAATGTAATCAATGTCACTGAATTGTACATGTAGAAATTGTGGAATTGACATATGTTTTGCTGTGTATACTTTCAGCAACAATAAAAACAAATTAGATGCCAAAAAAAAACAGCATCCCTTGAGCACTTTTAATGGCTCATGACCCAATATCGGATGCTGGCTGTAAGAATTCTGCATGTGTCCCATTCTTTCTAGGGAGCAAGAGGACAAAATAAAGGAAGGAGTCGACTTTTCACAGCGAAGAGATACACATGGTGGCATTTGTCCAAACTACGCGTGACCACAAGGGGGCACCATGGATGGGCAGATCATTTCTCTGTCTTCAGCGAAGAAACAGTGGCAAGATGAGTTGGCGGCTCTGGTTGGGCGAATGTGGTGTTTTTGGTGTCTCTTCTTTGTACAAACTCTGATGACTTTCCGGGTTCCTCCTAATTGGGGGAGATAATATGGAGAAAGCTGAAGAGCAATTACCAAACCAAACCAGTAGCTGTCAGTCAACTCCAACTCTTGGCCACCCCATGTGTATCAGAGTAGAAGTGTGCTCCATAGAGTTTTCAGTGGCTGATTTTTCAGAAGCAGGTTGCCAGGTCTTTCTTCCGAGGTGCCTCTGAGTGGACTTGAACCTCCAACTTTTTGGTTAGCAGTTGAGAGCATAAACTGCACCACCCAGGGGCTCTGAAGAGAAATTAACCCCTCAAAAATTAATTAAAACTTCTAACATGCCTAGGGATGACAGCTAGAATTTCTGTAAGGTCCAATGCTCAGAAAGTGCCCCAATATTTCACTTTTCCCAAAGAACACCAAGGATGATGGTTCTTTTTTAGTTTATGTTATCATTTTATCTTTTACAAGCACAATGTGCTTCCTGTGTGCCATTCTAAGCACTTATATGACCTCATTTAATTCTCATGATGAGACATATAGTATTAGTATCCCCATTTTACAGATAAGGAAACTGAAGCACGGAGAAGTTAAGTCACTTGCTCAAGGTTAGGCAACCTGAAAGTGGTGGATCTGGGATTTAAACCCAGGCTCCACTTAAATACTGCAGTCATGGCATGTGTGAGGACCAATCACGATTGTAAGGTTGTTTCCTCAGCACCTAAAACACTGCGTAGACATACTAGACACTCAGTAAATATTTGTTAAATAAAAGATGACATTTGGACAAATATCCTTTGGATATTTGTGAAAAGACTGTAGAAAGGAAGGAACTAAGGAAGGAAAAGAAAAGGAAAGAAAGGGAGGAAGGGAGGGAAGGAAGGAGGAGCTCTTCTTGTTGTGGTCTCTAAAAATGAAACTTCAGCTGCAAAATGACAGGAACCTAGTGCAATCTCCCTTTTCTTTCAGATCAAGGAACCAGGAAGCGCCTAGTAGCACAAGATGTTGGGTTCAGACAAGTTCATGGCATTGCAGAGAGGTGGATCTTACCATTTTGGTGTGGGTAGTAGAGTGAGACAGCTCAGTGCTTTCCATTTCAAACCCTTTCCGCATCCCACTGAACCATTTCTTGTATTCCATTCGCACCTGGAAGTTTGAAGAATATAGAGGCTGCATTACATCCAGAGTTTGGAGCAAAACAAAGGGCCCTAAAATGGGGAGACTACAGATACAGATGCCACGCCCTACCCTCTATTACTCTTTCAAGGGTTTTCTGTACAATCTTGGCCATGCTCATGCTGGTTCGTTTTATTTAAATTAAACTCTCTCAGCTATAGAAAAGGTGCTTACTAAATGCCAGGCACCATAAGGGCTCTATATATGGTGATGATGATGGATGATGATGATGATGCTGTAGGTGGTGATGATGATGGAGAAAATGAAGGTGATTATGGTGATGATGATGATAATGAAAGTGACTTTGGTGATGATGAAGGTGATGACATGATGTTGATGAAGATGATGATGGTGATGATATAGATGGTGATGGTGATGGGGATGATGAAGGTGATTATGGTGATGATGACGACGATAACGAAAGTGATTATGGTGAAATATGATGTTGATGAAGATGATGATGGTAGTGGTGGTGGTGATGCCGGTGATGATGAAGGTCACCGTTTATTGAACATTAACTATCTTCCAAGGAGCCCTGGTGGTGCAACAGTTAAGCACTTGGCTGCTAACCAAAAGCTGCAAGCCCACCGAGAGATGCAAACACGCACAGCAGAGAAAACTCACCCAGCAGCTCCGCAGGAGAAAGACCTGGCTATCTGCTCCTGTAAAGATTACAGCCTAGGGAAGCCCATGAGGCAGTTCTACTCCATAACATGGGGTTGCCATGAATTGGAATCAACTCAACGGCACCCAACAACAAGCTATGTTCCAGGCACTTTGCATGCACTGTATCATTTAATGTGATGAGGAAGTTGTTCCTCTCACCCTCAATTAATGATGAAGAAATTGAGGCTCTTGGAGATAAATTTACTTACCCATGATCACACACCAAGCATTCAAAATCTTGTCATTTTTACTTCAGAACTCTAGCACTAACCACCACACTAAACCACTCATTGCAATCCTATGAATTGCCTTACCTGAATGTACTTACTATGTTAAAAATGACTATTAGTTAATGCTCAGTATTATTTTGCCAAGACATGAAAATTGTATTTTACTTCTTCCGTGTGTGAGGAGTACCAAGCATTCAGAAAGCATCGAAGGAATGGAAAGGAGTGAATAAATTGGAATGCTTGTCTGTTGGTAACTAGCATCTTAATTGCTGTTAGTTCCACTCAATCACAAAGGACAAAGCGAGGAAAGCTATTCCTAATATATATGTAGCTTAAAATTATAATAATTACCCTCAATGAGAACTTAATATCTACCAAGGACTACGCTGGGAGATTTATATTGCATTATCTCATTTAATCCTCAACACTATAAGGTAGATATTGCTACATTTGCAGACAAAAAAACTGGGGCTCAGAGAGGGTAAACAGCCCACCCAATGTCACACAGCAGCATACACAGTGGAAGAAATTGAATTAGAGCTAAAGTCTCTCTGAGCTTGCAGTTGTTAGGAGTGGTCGAATCAGTTTTGACTCATAGCGACCCTATGTACAACATAATGAAATACTGCCCAGTCCTGTGCCATCCTCACAATCATTGTTATGCTTGAGCACATTGTTGCAGCCACTGTGTCAATCTATCACTTTGAGAATTTTCCTCTTTTTCACTGACTGTCTTCTTTATCAAGCATGATGTCCTTCTCCAGGGACTGATCCCTCCTGATAATATGTCCAAAGAGCTTGAGATGAAGTCTCACCGTTTTCACTTCCAAGGAGCATTCCAGCTGTACTTCTTCCAAGACAGATTTGTTCATTTTTCTGGCGGTTCATGGTTTATTCAATATTCTTCACAAACACCATAATTCAAGGCTTCAGTTCTTCTTTGATCTTCCTTATTCATTGTCCAGTCTTCACATGCATATGAGGCAATTGATTGCAAACACCATGGCTTGGGTCAGGTGCACCTTAGTCCTTAAAATGACATCTTTGCTTTTTAACACTTTAAAGAGATCTTTTGCAGCAGATTTGCCGAATGCAATGAGTCTTTTGATTTCATTTTGTGTGTGTGTCTTGAGTGTTTTTTATTTTTATTTTTTTGTTGTTGTAGTTTAAAGGAAGTTTACATTTCAAGTTAGTCTCCCATACAAAAATTTATACACACATTCTTACGTGACCCTAATTGCTCTTCTCATACTGTGACAGCACACTCCTCCTTTCCACTCCGGATTCCCCATGTCCATTCAACCAGCTCCTAACCCTCTCTGCCTTCCCATCTCACCTCTGGACAGAAGGTGCCCGTTTAGTCTCTTGTATCTACTGGAGCTAAGAGACACACTCCTCACGAGTATCACTTTATGTCTTTTGATTTATTGACTGCTGCTTCTTTGGGCTTTGATTATGGATCCAAGTAAAATGAAGTCCTTGACAACTTCAATCTTTTCTCCATTTATCAGGACGTTGCTTATTGGTCCAGTTGTGAGGATTTTTGTTTTCTTTATGTCGAGGTGAAATCCGTACTGAAGGCTGTAGTCTTTAATCTTCATCAGTAAGAGCTTCAAGTCCTCTTCACTTTCAGCAAGCAAGGTTGTGTCATCTACATAACTCAGGTTGTTAATGAGTCTTCCTTCAATCTGATGCCCATTCTTCTTCATATAGTCCAGCTTCTCAGATTATTTGCTCAGCATACAAATTGAATAAATATGGTTAAAAATACAACCCTGATGCACACCTTTCATAACTTTAAACCACACAGTATCCCCTTGTTCTTTTGGAATGACTGCTTCTTGGTCTAAGTACAGGTTCCTCATGGGCACAATTAAGTGTTCTTTAATTCCCATTCTTCACAATATTATCCATAATTTGTTATGATCCACAGAGTCGAATGCCTTTGCATAGTCAATAAAACACAAGTAAACATCTTTCTGGTATTATGCTTTCAGCCATGAGCTGTCTGAGGTCAGCAATGATATCCCTTGTTCCACATCCTTTTCTGAATCCAGCTTGAATTTCTGGCAGTTTCCTGGGGATGTACTGCTGCAACCGCTTTTGAATAATCTTCAGCAAAATTTTACTTGTGTGTGATGTTAATGATATTGTTCGATAATTTCTGTATTTCATTGGATCACCGTTCTTTGGAATGGATACAAATAAGGATTTCTTCCCATTGGTTGACCAGGTAGCTGTCTTCCAAATTTCTTGTCACGGACGAGTGAGCACCTCCAGTGCTCCATCCATTTTTTGAAACATCTCAATTAGTATTCTGTCAATTCCTGGAGCCTTGTTTTTTGCCAATGCCTTCAGTGCAGCTTGGACTTCTTCCTTCAGTGCCATCAGTTCTTGAGCACATGCTACCTCCTGAAGTGGTTGAAAGTCGACCACTTCTTTTTGGTGGAGTGACTCTGTGTATTCCTTCCATTTTCTTGATGTTTCCTGTATGGTTTAATATTTCCCCTGTACAATCCTTCAGTATTGCAATTTGAGTATGATTTTTTTCTTTAGTTCTTTCAGCTTGAGAAATACTGAGCATGTTCTTCCATTTTGATTTTCTATCTGCAGGTCTTTGCACATTTCATTATAACACTTTATTTTGTCTGCATGAGGTGCCGTTTGAAATCTTCTGTTTACCTCTTTTGCTTCATCATTTCTTCCTTTCATTTAGCTACTCTACATTCAAGAGCAAGTTTCAGAGTCTCTTCTGACATCCATTTTGGTCTTTTCTTTCTTTCCTGTCTTCTTAATGACCTCTTGCTTTCTTCATGTATGATGTCCTTGACGTCATTTCACAACTTGTCTGGTCTTCGGTCATTATTGTTCAATGCGTCAAGTCTGTTCTTGAGATGGTCTCTGAATTCAACTGGGATATACTCAAGGTCATACTTTGGCTCTCATGGACTTGTTCTAATTTTCCTCAGCTTCAACTTGAACTTGCATATGAACAATTGATGGTTTATTCCACAGCCAACCACTGGCTTTGTTCTGACCGATAATATTGAACTTTCCCATGGTCCCTTTCCACAAATGTAGTTGATTTGATTCCTGTGTATTCCATTTGGAGAGGTCCATGTGTATAGTCACCATAATGTTGTTGAAAAAAAGTATTTGCAATGAAGTAGTTGGTCTTGCAAGTTTTATCATATGATCTCCGGCATCATTTCTATCACCAAGGCCATATTTTCCAACTACCAATCCTTCGTTTCCAACTTTCACATTCCAATCACAAGTAATTATGAATGCATCTTGATTATATGTTTGATCAATTTCAGACTGCGGAAGTTGGTAAAAATCTTCAATTTCTCCATCTTTGTCCTTAGTGGTTGGTAAGTAGATTTGAATAATAGTCGTATTAACTGGTTTGCCTTGTAGGCGTATGAATATTATCCTATCACTGACATTGTTGTGCTTCAGGATAGATCTTGAATTATTCTATTTTTTAATTTTTTATTGTACATTAGGTGAAAGTTTACAGAACAAATAGTTCCTCATTAAACAGTCAGTACACATATTGTTTTATAGCATTGGTTAACAACCCCATGACATGTCAACTCTCTCCCTTCTTGACCTTTTTTTTTGGTGAAAATATACATAGCCAAAGATACACAATTTCAAAAATTTCTACATGCACAGTTTAGAGACATCGATTACGTTCTTCCAGTTGTGCTGCTATTCTCACTTTAGATGAAGGTTTACAGAACAAAATAGTTTCTCATTAAACAGTACACAAGTTGCTCTATGACAATGGTTAACGAACCCACTACATGTCAACACTGTCCTTACTCAACCTTAGCTTCCCTATCACCAGCTTTCCTGTCCTCTTCTGCCATCTAGTCCTTGTCCCTGGACTGCTGTGCCTCATTAGTCCCATTTTGTTTTATGGGGCTGTCCAATCCCCGGCTAAATGGTGAACCTTGGAAGTGAC
>NW_004443993.1:7357600-7381799 GCF_000243295.1 Trichechus manatus latirostris
TACCATGAATTTTACCCTTATCTTTCTAAGTTTGAAGCAGTCTATTATTAGTTGGTATCGCCTTGTCTTCCTCTCCATTAGAAGGTTCTATACCTACACCGTTTATTCCCTCTTTTATTGTTCTGATGTTGTTGTCATTTACAGATTAACTGCTCTGATTCCCTGTTGTATTTCTTTTGGTTTTGGATAGTCTTTGAGAGTTCGTGTCCTAGATTGGTATCTCGCAGGTATGATCCTGCTTCCTAGATTCAGCCTGTGAGCTGAAGTTGTTGGTTCTCTGATCAAAGGACTCCCTTTAACATTTCTTGTAAGTTTGGTTTGATTTTTACATATTCCCTTAATTTCTGTTTATCTGGAAATGTTCTAATTTCGCCATCATCTATGAACGAGAGTTTTGCAGGATGTTTTATTCTTGGCTGGCAATTTTTTTTGTTTCAAGGTTTTATATATGCCATCCCATTGCCTTCTTGCCTGCATGGTTTCTGTCAAATAATCTGAGCTTAGACTTATTGTTTCTTCTCTGTATGTGACTTCTCATTTTTCATGAGCTGCTCTCAGGATTCTTTGTCTTTGGTTTTGGCGAGTGTGATTATGATATGCCTTGGTGATTTTCTTTTGGGGTCTATCCTATATGGGGTTCGTTGAGCTTCTTAGATGACCAGCTTTTTATCTTTCATGATATTGGGGATGTTTTCTATCACCAGTTCTTCAATGATCCTCTCTGTGTTTTCTGTTTTCTTCCCCTGTTCTAGAACTCCAATCACTAGAAAATTTTTGCTTTTGATTGTATCCCACACAATTCTCAGGGTATCTTCACTTTTCTTTATTCTTTTTTCTGAGTTTTCCTCAAACAGAGTTGTATCCAAGTGTTTGTCTTCAATTCTGCTGATCCTGTCTTCTACTGTTTCAAATCTGCTCCTCAGCCCTTCTATGACACTGTCCATTTCTGAAATCTTGTTGTTCATCTCTTGGATCTCTGATTGTTGTTTTTGTATAATTTCTAGTTGTGAATTTATTTTGGCATTTTGTTCCTGCCATATTTTCCTGAATTCTTCCATTTTTTGGTCTGTATTTTCCATGAATTTGTCTGCCTTTTGCATGAATTTGTCTATTTTTTCCTCATTTTTGTCTGTCTTTTGCTTCAACTCTTGGATAATTCTGAGTATTAGAGATTTTAATTCTCTATCCGGTGGGTCTAGTTGCTTTTCTTGTACTGGAATGTCACCTTGTGTTTTTCTTTGGACACCTACTGGAACCATTCTGTCCTGTTTTTGTAAATGTTTTGATGTTGTCTGCTGTCTTCGGGGCATTCAGTAGTTATTTTTCTCATTTATTGATTGTAGATTTGTTTGTTTTGTCCCTTTTTTAAATTTGGCTATGTCTGAGCATGCAGGCTGTGTGTTCTTTGTTGTTTGGTTAACTTTGGGCAGGATTCTTCTCACCTCCTTCTCCAATTGGCAAGGTCAGTTGCTCAGATATGGTACAGCAGGGCAGGTCTAGCTGAAGAGGAGTTGCTGGGATGGGTTGTTTGTGGCACTTACGGCAGCCACCAGGGTGGGTTGGTAATCAGTTCAAGGCAGGTTCTGGTAGGCCGTGCCTGTGCTGCTTGGTGGTGTGATGTTAAGTGCGTGGTGTAGGTAGGCAGGATGGAGGGGGGAGATTGTGATGTGTGGAGCTAAAATGGGTATGGGAGAAAGGAGAGAGGAACAGGAGCCAAAAACATACAAACAAAAAAGAGTGCTGGGAGTTTGCCTTTGGAGTGGAGAGATGAGAAAATATGAAATGGAGAAAAACAAAAAGGGGAATTAGAAGAAAAAAAAGAATGAATAAATAAAAATTAGGGAAAAAAAAAAAAAAAGAACAGCAAAGCTCCCAGGGACCCCACTGGTCCAGCTACGAGGTCTGGGGAAGTTGTTCCCAGGTGTTGAAGTACAGCCTGGCTAGGAGTCTCAGAGGTATTCAGCACCAGATATTCAGGGGACTTGAAGAGAAGAAAGGTATAGAGAGACAAGAAACTGAGTAATGAAGAAAGACAAAAAGGGAAAAAGAGGGAAAAGAAAGCAAAACAAATTTAAAAAAAGAACAAGACAACTTCCCCCCAAAACATAAAAAAAAAACCCATAATAATATACATGCTCTCAGGGATCCCTCTGCGTGTTTGCATAAGCTGAGGTTGTATGTCCCAAGGCACACAGCACTGGCCTGCCAGAATGGGCTCCCAACTTGAGAAAAGAAAAAGAAAACAAACAAAAAATTCAAAACAGCAAACAAAGTTCTGGAATCCCACCAGTGTGGCAGCCCAGACCGGGAAGCAGTTGCACACTTGAATGGAGCTCCAAAACCCCTCAGGAAGAAGCAAAGATGGTGCACGGAGCCAGGTATTTGAGTGAAAGGAGGCGGAGGTGGTGAGAGGTAAGGACGAAATCAAAAGAAGTAGAAAAAAGCAACACCAGCAGCCAACAAATGGAACTCAGGGAGTTGGCCAGCGTGAGCAGATGGAATCCAAGCAGCTGGTGCTTCCCGGCGAAGAGACTGTGGCCACAGGAAGCAGAGGAGGCTGAGTGGGGGTGAAGAAGGGTGGGGGGTGGGAAAGCGTATATGGCCGGTTACCAGTTGTTCTGTCTGTCTCCTGCTGGAAGTTCCGTGAGGCTGCTTTCTTGTACCCCTATTTGCTGGTATCTGACAGGAGTCCAAGATGGCAGATCTGTGCTGTGTTAGCTGATAGGGGACCTCTCCATGTATGTCTCCTTGCTCTCTGTTCTCTGACAGTGTCTTATTCCATTTGGTGCTTGGCTGAGTTCTTATCTCTTGAATTGATGTTTAGGGTCTCAGGATTGCTGTTTTCTCTGTTTGGCTCAGTTTTCAGATCTTTGCTGTGGAGGGACAGCGTGGTGCTTCTGCCTAGAGCACCATGTTGCTGGAAGTCGAAATATTCTTTTTGATGATGAATATGATGCCATTCCTCTTTGATTTGTCATTCCCAACATAGTAGAAGCTATGATTGTCGGATTCATAATGTTGTATACCAGTCCATTTCAGCTCACTAAGGATATCGATCTATGCGTTCCACTTTGTTTTTGATGACTTCCAATTTGCCTAGATTCATACTACATACATAGCACATTCTGATTATTAATTAATATTTGCAGCTGTTTCTTCTCATTTTGAGTCATACCACATCAGCAAATGAAGGTCCTGAAAACTTGACTCCATCCTCGTCATTAAGGTCGACTCTACTTTGAGAAGGCACCTCTTCCCCAGTCATATTTTGAATGCCTTCCAACCTGAGAGGTGCTTCTTCCAACACTATATCAGACTGTCTTCTGCTGTTATTTGTAAGATTTTCACTAGCCAATTTTTTCAGAAGTAGACTGCCAGGTTCTTCT
The DNA here is from genome assembly GCF_000243295.1 of Trichechus manatus latirostris. NCBI lineage: Eukaryota > Metazoa > Chordata > Mammalia > Sirenia > Trichechidae > Trichechus > Trichechus manatus. The sequence goes on from NW_004443993.1 coordinate 7,360,987, forward strand.
TCCTAGTCTATGTTAGTCTGGAAGCTCCACTGCAACTGGTCCACCAAGGGTTACCCTGCTGCTATTTGAAATACCGGTGGGAAAGCTTCCAGTATCACAGCAACATGCAAGCCACCACAGTACGATAAACTGACAGACACGTAATGGATGTTGTGGTAGATTGTGGCAAATAGTCCAGTTCCCCCCAATACTGCACCTCACTACAGAAGGGTTATTTATCCTCTCCAAGGTGAATTCAAGTATGGCCTACTGAAATGAGGGTGGAAGTGATGTGTGTCACTTCTAAGCAGAAGCTTCCAAAGAGGGAAATTGTGCTTTGCCTTGATCTCTTTTTCCTTGGCCATGAGATCACCCATGTTCTACACCAGGGCTGCCCCCTCAGTCTAGATGCCAGGGTGAACACAATGAGTATCAAACCACGGGTAAGTGGCACAAGCAAGAAGTAAACCTTTAGTGTTGTAAACCACTGAGATTGGGGAAGGGCTATTTGTTTTTTGTTGTTTTGTTTCTGTTTTTGGTGAAAATATACACATCAAAACATATACAAATTCAACAATTTCTACGTATACAGTTCAGTAACATTGGTTACATTTTTCAAGATGTACAACCATTCTTGCTATCCTTTCCAAATTTTTCCACCATCATTAACATAACTCACTATCCTCTATTCTTATCTAACATTTTGAGCTGCTTCTGCCAATTTGATCACTTATAGATAGATAATCCTTTAAAAGAGCACAATCCTCAAGGCAAACATTATTTACTAATTAAGCTGAACTATTGCTTGGTTTAAGGATGATTTCAAGGGATAGTTTTAGTTAAAGGTTTAAAGATTGTTTCAGGACAACAGTTTCAGGGGGTTATTCAGCTTCAGTGACTCCATAAAGTCTAGGTTCCATCATAATTTGAAATTCTGCCCTGCATTCCCCATTTTGATCAATAGAAGAGGGCTATTTGTTACTGCAGCATCATCGACCTTATTCTGATTGTCACAATGCCCTTAAGAGATATGTTAGGATGCTGCAAAGATGAGACCCAGAGCACATGGCACATCCAAGCAGCACCCAAACCCTCCTGCCAGAATCCGAGAAACTCAAAAATACAAAAATAAATGGTCAGGTAAGGGCAAGAATGTGAGTAGCCATTCAGTAGGATTTTGGGGCTATCTAGCAAAAGAGGAAATAACTACCCTTACCTGATGATTAAGGAGACAGTATAACACGAAGAGCAAAACTCCCTGCAGGACATTGATGATGATGAATATGTAGGCAATGACTAATCCAGCCGTCGTCCCCACTGCTTCAACCATAAAAAAACCAAGGATCCAAGAACAGCTCAGGATAAATAGCTGAGCAATGGTTTTAAATGTCATGACTCTGGAAAAAAAAAAGAGGACTAATAATAACTGCCAGTTATAAGACCCTTAAGAAATTCTTGGGCAGTGCAAACAGTTAAGTGCTCAGCTACTAACCAATAGGGTGGTGGTTTGAACCCACCTAGGGGTGTTTCAGGGGAAATGTCTGGCAATTTACTTCTGAAAGGTCATGGCCATTGAAAACCCTATAGAGCACAGTTTACTCTGATACACATGGGATCACCATGGGTCGGAATTGACTACATGGTAGCTGCTTTTTTTTTGTAATATATTCTATTATAATACATTTATTAGTTATTTAGAATACATTTATAGATTCTTTTTATTCTATTATAATGTATAAATTCAATATTATTTTATATAGTATATAATATAAATATATGTAAATAAAATAACATTATTAGAAGATTTAAACATAACATAAATATATAAAATATTTATATAAATATATATGTTGTTGTGGTTGTTGCTGTCAAGTCAATACCGACACATGGCGACCTCATGTGAGCAGAGTAAAACTGCCCCATAGGGTTTTCAAGGCTGTGACCTTTCAGAAGCTGGCCTGTCTTCCAAGGTGCCTCTAGGTGGATTGGAACTTCCAGGCCTTTGGTTAATAGCTGAACACTTAGCTGTCTGCATCACTCAGGGACTCCTTATATTATGCGTAACCTGTTGCTGTCGAGTGCATTCTAACTCATTTTTTAAGATGATTGTTTTTAATATTTGGGTCAAGCACCAATGAGAACAAAGTTACTTCAGTCAAGAAGAATGGAGTCTAGAAGTGAATTGACTATCAGGACAAATGGATGATGTTGACAATCTTGGCACTAATTTCGTATGAATACTATGTCACACAAAGGAGACACTCAATGGATATTTTCTTCATAAACAAATGAGGCAGTGCAATAAGCCAGTTGAAAAGCATAGTTTTTACTTATTCTACAAGTTCCCTTCACATACTCTTCCTCTAGTACCAGGAAAATCTATGCCATATTTTCTACAGGCATCTTCCTTCCCAGGCAGACTGGTCCTGCAGAAACACACCATAAGGACAACTAGGTGAGTACCACTGAATCTGTTGCTTTCTTACCTGGTGTTCCGAACTGTGGAAACTTCTTTACTGAGGGAAGAAACTTTGCTTTTCAAAATACACAGAATTATGAAGTAGAACACCAAGTTTATCTGTGGAAACAGCATGAAAAATGGAGTTAGAATTTTCTTTAGAGGCCACTACTTGCCATCTAATTTGACATGATCACCACTCATCTGCAGTTTGTATTGATGCCTATAAAATACTCAAGTTTAGATGTCAGGTTGTTGTTGGCTGCTGTCCAGCTGGCCCTCGACTCATGACAACCCCATGCATGATGGTATGAAATGCTGCCCAGTCCCTTGCCATCCCCATGATTGCTTGAAGATCAGACTGTAGTGATCTGTAGGGATTTTGTTGGCTTATTTCCAGAAGATTGTCGGGCCTTTCTTCCTAGTCCATCTTAGTCTGGAAGCTCAGCTGAAACCTGTTTAGCATCATAGCAACAAGGAAGCCTCCACTGGCAGTCAGGTGGTGGCTGCGCATGAGGTGCATTAGGCAGAAATAGAACCTCAGTCTCCCACATGGAAGGAGAGAATTCTACCACTAAGCCACCATCGCCCCCTTTAGATGTCAGGTAGCCAGGTTGGATTTGTAAGTCTGGAGTTGAAAAGAGAGGTCCAGGCTGGGTATATAAATTTGGGAGTTCTTAGGATATAGGCAATTACTGAAAGTCATAGACCTGAGGAGATCACAAGGGGGCGAGAGTAGGTAAAGAAGAGAGGAGGTTTATGGGTCAGCCCTGAGTGCTCTAATTTTGATGGGAGGAACCCCCAAAGGTGGCTGAACAGGAACAGTCAACACTGTAGGGCCCATGGGCCAAATCTGGTATCCATTCCATTGCTTGCTTTTGTAAATAAAATTTTAATGAAACACAACCACATCGGTTCGTTTACATGTTGTCTATGGCTGCTTTCTTATTACAATATACTTGCATGTTAACTTGGCTACCTGACATCTAAAGCCATCTGGGTGGCATAAACAGTTTAGGTTCAGCTGGTAACTGAATGGTTGGAGACTCGAACTCACCCAGCGACACTGTGGAAGAAAAGACCTGGCGATCTGTATCCCATAAAGATTACAGCCAAGAAAGCCCTATGGAACAGTTCTACTATAGGGTGAGTTTCCTTACCTTCAGCTCATTTCCACTTTAACAGATAAGAAACAACATTCTCTACACCTGATCAGCCCAGGTCTGTTGTTGCATGCCATCGAGTCAATTCTAACTCATAGCCATCCCGCATGACACAGTAGAACTACTCCACTGGGTTTCCTAGACTGTGATCTTTATGGGAGTAGATCACCACGTCTTTCTCCTGTGGAGCCACTGGATTAGAAGCCTTTGGTTAGCAGCCAGAGCACTTAACCCAGTGCCCCCAGGGCCCCGTAACCCAGCTCTAGCACACCAGTAAATATCTGCCCCTGGTTACCTACCAAGATAATGGTGGCCACCGGCCCCATGAAGCTCCAGATAAAGCTTTTATCAAGCTTCAGCCAGCAGCTGTTGAGAGAGAGAATGAAAAGTATTAGTTGGCTATTCCTCGGGTGAAGGAGACCAGTTACCAGTTGTCTTCAAGTTGATTTAATGTAGCCCCGGACATTAAACAGTGTGGGTTCAAATCCCAGCTTCCCTCCCACCCACTAGTTAGGCAAATTACCCAAACGTTGGTGCTGCAGCTGAATAAGTTGAGCTGTTGCTGCTGATAATACTTATATGCTTTGTTGATATAAGAGTTAAATGAGCCAAAAGACATTTTCGTTAGGTGTCGTGAAGTTGGCTCTCACAGTGACCCCGTGAACAACAGAATGGAACGTGCCCAGTCCTGCACCATCCTCACAATCATTGCTTTGTTCAAACCCATTGTTGAAGCCACTGTGTCAATCTATCTCATTGAGGTTCTTCCTCTTCTTTGCTGACACTCTACTTTACCAAACATGATGTCCTTCCAGTGTCTAGTCCCTCCTGATAACATATCCAAAGTATATGAGACAAAGTCTTGACATCCTTGCTTCTAAGGAGCATTCTGGCTGTACTTTTTCCAAGACAGATTTTATTCGTTCTTCTGGTAGTTTATGATGTATACAATATTCTTTGCCAATGCCACAATTCAAAAGCAAAGATGTCACTTTGATGACTAAGGTGCACCTGACACAAGCCATGGTCTTTTCAATCACCTCATATACATGTGAAAGCTAGTAGACATAAAGACCTTAAAATAGTGCCTAATATATTGTAAGCACTCACGACCATTAGGTATCATTACTTTCGGGACTTAACCACTATGGATTTTTTTTAAATATAAAGATATGGTGGTTTCAGAACACACTAAGCCAAGACCACTGAGTGTTTTTTACTGCCTCTTTATTCCCTACCTAAGACAACACTAAGCAATATTCAGACACCACCTTTCTATTTCTCAGCTCTCAGCTGAAGGTGGGATATTTTCTTCATACTTACAAGCAGCCCTACCACCACCAGTTGCCATAGAGTTGACCCTGCCTCCTGGTGCCCCCATATATGTCAGAGTAGAACTGTCCTCTACAGAGTTTTCAATGGCTGAGTTTTCAGAAGTATATTACCAGGCCTTTCATTTGAGGCACTTCCGGGTGAACTTGAACCTTCGGGAGAAGGTAGAGAGCTTGGATTCAGGATCTCCTAAGACTGTGAGTAATGCCAGGGGTCATTAGTTCAGGATCTGGATTTTCAGATGGAGTCAGATGTGGGTCCTAGTCTACCACCTGCAGGCTGTATGCCCTGAGCCTCAGTTTTCTTGAGTGTAAAACAGGGCCAACAGAATTGTTGGAAAGATTAAGTAATACAATGTGTGTAAAGTATTTGGTTAAAGTGTCTGGCAAGAGATAAAGCTCAATAAATGTAGTTGAAAATAGATGTACACGATTATTGATTGCAACATGATTCACAATAGCCAAAAGGTGAAAACAACCCAAGTGCCCATCAACAGATGAATGGATTAACAAAATGTGGTCCATCCATACAATGGAATATTATTCAACCATAAAGAAAAATGTCATTCTGATATGTGTTATGACATGGATGAACTTTGAAAACGTTACGCCTAATGAAATAAGTCAGTCACAAAAGGAAAAATATTGTATAATCCCACGTACACAATATATCTAAAATATGCAAGTATATAGAGGCCAAGTATATACAGGCCAAAGTTTGTTAGTGAATATCAGTGGCAAGAGGGTAGAGGAGAAATGGAGTCATTGCTTAGGGGACACTGATCTTCTGTTATGGATGATGGAAATTTTGGGAAATGGATAGTGGTGATGAACATAATGTCACTGAATTTTACATGTACAAAAGGTTGAAACAGCAAACGTTTTGTTTTATATATATATACGTAAACTTATACATGTTTGTATTTGCATTTTTATATTTCTATATTATATATACTGCATACATTAAAAATAAATGCTATTACATAGATGATTGTTATGAGAAAAACAGCAGTAATAATTTAAGTACAGCCACATAAAACACCAACACTCATTAAGCATATGTTGTTGTTAGGTGCCATTGAGTCAGTTCCAACTCATAGCTACCCTATGTACAACAGAACAAAACACTGCCCAGACCTACACCATCCTCACAATTGTTGTCATGCTTGAGCCCAGTGTTGTAGCCACTCTGTCAATCCATCTTGTTGAGGGTCTTCCTCTTCTTCGATGACCCTCTACTTCATCAAGCATGATGTCCTTCTCCAGGGACTGGTTCCTCCTGATAACATATCCAAAGTATATGAGACAAAGTTTTGCCATCCTTGCTTCTAATGACCATTCTAGCTGTACTTCTTCCAAGACAGATTTGTTCATTCTTTTGGCAATCCATGGTATATTAATATTCTTTGTTAACACCATAATTCAAAGGCATCAATTCTTCTGTCTTCGTTATAATTTCCAGCTTTTGTATGCGTATGAGGCTATTGAAAACACCATGGATTGGGTCAGGCGCACCTTAGTCCTTAAAGTGGCATCTTTGCTTTTTATCACTTTAAAGAGATCTTTTGCAGCAGATTTGCCTAATGCAATGTGTCTTTTGATTTCTTGACTACTGCTTCCCTGGGTGTTGATTGTGGATCCAAGTAAAATGAAACCCTTGACAACTTCAGTCTTCTCTCCATTTATTATGATGTAGCTTATTAGTCCAGTTGTGACGTTTTTTGTTTTCTTTATGTTGAGGTGTAATCCATACTGAAAGCTGTGGTCTTTGATCTTCATAGGTAAGTGCTTCAAGTCCTCTTCACTTTCAGCAAAGTTGTGCCATCTGCATACTGCAGGTTGTTGATGAGGCTTCCTCCAATCCTGATATCACATTCTTTTTCTTATAGTTCAGATTCTCATATTATTTGCTCAACATACAGATTGAATAAGTCTGGTGAAAAGATACAACGCTCATGCACACCTTTCTTGACTTTAAACGCAGTATCCTCTTGTTCTGTTCGAACGACTGCCTCTTTATCTATGTATAGGTTCCATATGAGCACAACTAAGTGTTCTTCAATTCCCATTTTTCACAGTGTTATCCTTAATTTGTTATGATCCACACAGTCTAATGTCTTCGCACAGTCAATAAAACACAGGTAAACATCTTTCTGGTATTCAAGGCATTATTGAGCTGAAATGGATTGATTTTGGCCATTTTGAATCAAACAATCATACAGTGTACTATGCTGGGAATGACAAATTGGAGAGAAATGGTGTCGCCTTCACGGTCAATAATAACATTTGTATATCTATCCTGAAGTGCAACGCTGTCAGTGATAGGATAATATCTATATGCTTACAAGAAAGACCAGTTAATACGACTGTTATTCAAAATTACACACCAATCACTAAGGTCAAAGATGAAGAAATTGAAGATTTTACCAACTTATAGCAGTCTGAAATTGATCAAACATGCAACCAAGATGCATTGGTAATTACTGGCGATTGGAAATCAAAAGTTGAAAACAAAGAAGGATTGGTGGTTGGGAAATCTGGCCTCAGTGACCCAAACAACACCGGAGATCACATGATAGAATTTTGCAAGACCAATGATTTCTTCATTGAAAACACCTTATTTCAACAACATAAATGGCGATTATACACGTGCACCTCGCCAGATGGAATACACAGGAATCAAATTGACTACATCTGTGGAAAGAGACGATGGAAAAACTCAGCATCAGTCAAAACAAGGCCAGGGGTTGACTGTGGAACAGACTATCAATTGCTTATATGCAAGTTCAAGTTGAAGGTGAAGAAAATTAGAACAAGTCCATGAAAGCCAAAGTAAGACCTTGAGTACATCTCACCTGAATTTAGAAACCATCTCAAGAATAGATTTGATGCATTGAACACTAATGACCGAAGATCAGTCTAGTTGTGGAATGACATCAAGGACATCATACATGAAGAAAACGAGGTCATTAAAAAAACATGCAAGAAAGAAAAGACTAAAATAGATGTCAGAAGAGACTCTGAAACTTGCTCTTGAAAGTCGAGTAGCTAAAGTGAAAGGAAGAAATGATGAAGTAAAAGAGCTGAACAGAAGATTTCAAAGTGCAGCTCGAGAAGACAAAGTAAAGTATTATTATGAAATGTGCAAAGACGTGGAGATAGAAAACCAAAAGGGAAGAATATGCTCAGCATTTCTCAAGTTGAAAGAACTGAAGAAAAAATTCAAACCTTTAGTGGCAACACTGAAAGATTCTATGGGGAAAATATTAAACTATGCAGGAAGCATCAAAAGAAGATGGAAGGAATACACAGAGTCACTGTACCAAAAAGAATTGGTTGATGTTTAACCATTTCTGCATTTCAGGAGGTAGCATGTGATCAAGAACCTATGGTATTGAAGGAGAAGGTCCAAGCTGCACTAAAGGCATTGGTGAAAAACAAGCCTCCAGGAAGACAGAATACCAATTGAGATGTTTCAACAAATGGATACAGAGCTGGAAGCCCTCACACATCTATGCTAAGAAATTTAGAAGACAGCTAGCTGACCATCCAACTGGAAGAGATTCATATTTGTATCCATTCCAAAGAACTGTGATCCAACTGAATGTGAAAATTATCAAACAATATCATTAATATTTGTACAATTAAGCATATAGCATGTGTCAAGTACTGTGTTACCCAAATACTTTGTATTTTGGCATGGCTTTTGTTGGCAAAGGTAGTATAACTTATTCTGAAAGGGGACCTGACAGTATGAATCTGGTAAAAGTAAGAATTAAGCAATCTGCAACCCTGAGTTGGCAGAAAAACTCCCACATTTGTGTTCTATTCAAGGGTTTGTAAACTATGGCCAGTGAGCCAACTCCAGTCCATTGCTTGTTTTTGTAAATAAAGTTTTATTGGCACACAACCACACCCATACATTCACATATTGTCTGTGGCTGCTTTCACACTACACTGGCAGAACTGAGTACTTGCAACAGAGACTACATGACCCACAAAGCCAAAAACACCTATTATCTGGCCTTTTTCAGAAAAAGTTTGCCTATTTCTGATCTAACCTACTATTATATCTGCCACATCTTTCTGGTACACAGGTTCAATTTCAAGACAGGGCAACTCTTTGGCTTCAAGGACAGCACCATACATTTTTTTTTTAACACATGCACATCTACTTCCTAACCCAAACCCTGTTGCCAAAATATTAACTTCTTTAACTAACTGTTGTATACAAATCTTTTCAAACTTCTTTGTTGTTGTTAATTGTCAAGTTGGCTCTGATTCATGACAACTCCATGTACAGTAGAATGAAATGTTGCCCGGTCCTGTGCTGTCTTCATGATCGTTGGTAAATCTGAGTCCATTGTTGTGGCTATTGTGTATGTTGAGTGCCTTCCAACATAGGGGGCTCATCTTACAGCACTATTATCAGTCAATGCTCTGTTTTAATTCATGTTTTCATTGGCTAATTTTCAGAAGTAGATTGCCAGGCCTTTCTTCTTCACCTGTCTTAGTCTGCAAGCTCTGCTAAACCTGTCCACCATGGGTGACCCTACCGGCATTTGAAATACCAGTAGCATAGCTTCCAGCATCACAGCAACACACAAGCCACCACAGTACCACAAACTGGCAGTCAGGTGGTGGTGGAACTTCTTTACAGAGGCAGTAAGACATGCTATTAAGAGCACGACCTTGCGAATGCCAACTTCCCTTTTCAGCTACCACCTTGGGGAAGTTTATTAAATGGACTGAGTCCTGTGCTAACTTCATAAGATCATGGAAGCATGACATGAGACACTACATACATGAAGCACTGTCTCTGGTGCCTTGGAGGTTTTCCATAGTTGTTACTATTACTGTTATTGTTTACATTTATGAGGTCACCCTCAACCTATTCAACCTACTCTTTCAGAATCATACAGAACATGTAGCTCACAGGTTCTTAATGTGGGGACATAGGTTTCCTTTACCTGTCCCCGAATTTCCTGAACTTGTATTCAAAATTATGTACATAGATATATTTGGCTACTAATCCTAAAATTGGCTGTTTGAACCCATCTAACTGTGTCATGGAAGAAAGCCCTGGTGATCTGCTTCTGTAAAGATTGTTGTTGTTGGGTGCTGTGGAGTAGATTCTGACTCATAGTGACCCCAATGTGAGGGAGTAGAACTACTGTATAGGGTTTTCTAGGCTATAATATTTATAGCAAGACTCCAGGAATTGACAGAACACCAATTTCAACAAACGGATGCAGCACTGGAAGTGCTCACTCATTTCGTCCAAGAAATTTGGAAGACAGCTACCTGGCCAGCCGACTGGAAGAGATCCATATTTATGCCTATTCCAAAGAAAGGTGATCCAACCAAATGTGGAAATATCGAACAACATCATTAATATTACACACAAGTAAGATTTTGCTGAAGATCATTCAAAAGTGGTTGCAGCAGCACATTGACAGGGAAATGCCAGAAATGCAAGCAGGATTCAGAGGAGGACTTTGAGTGAGGAACATCACTGCTGATGTCAGATGGATCTTGGCTGAAAGCAGAGATGTTTACGTGTGTTTTAGTGACTATGCAAAGGCATTCGACTGTGTAGATAACATTGAGAAAAATAGGAATTCCAGAACAACTTAATTGTGCTCATGAGGAACCTGTACGTAGACCAAGAGGCAGTCATTCCAACAGAACAAGGGGATATTGCATGGTTTAAAGTCAGGAAGGGTGTGTGTCGGGGTTGTATCCGTTCACCATACTTATTCAATCTGTATGCTGAGCAAATAGTTCGAGTAGCTGGACTATATGAAGAAGAACAGGGCATAAGGACTGGAGAAAGACTCATTAATTACCTGTGTTATGCACATCACACTACCTTACTTGCTGAAAGTGAAGAGGACTTGTAGCACTTACTGATGAAGATCAAAGACCACAGCCTATAGTATGGATTACATCTCTACATAAAGAAAACAAAAATCCTCACAACTGGACCAATAAGCAACATCATGATAAACAGAGAAAAGACTGAAGTTGTCAAGGATTTCATTTTACTTGGATCCACAATCAACACCCAATGGAAGCAGCAGTCAAGAAATCAAACAACTCATTGCACTTGGCAAATCTGCTGCAAAAGACCTCTTTAAAGTGTTAGAAAGCCAAGATGTCACCTTGAAGCCTAAGATGCACCTGACCCAATCCATGGAGTTTTCAATAGCCTCATATGGATGTGAAAGCTGGAAGATGAATAAGGAAGACTGAAGAAGAATTGACGCCTTTGAGTTGTGGCATTAGCGAAGAATATTGAATATACCATGGACTGCCAAAAGAACAAATAAATCTGTCTTGGAAGAAGCAAGGATGGTGAGACTCCACCTCACATACTTTGAACATGTTATCAAGAGGGGATCAGTACCTGGAGAAGGACATCATGTTAGTAGAAGGTCAGTGAAAAACAGGAAGACCCTCAAAATGATGGATTGACACAGTGGCTGCAGCAATGGGCTCAAGCATAACAACGATTGTGAGGATGGCATAGGACTGGGCGGTGTTTCATTCTGTTGTACATAGGGTCGCTATGAGTTGGAACCGACTCGAAGGCACCTTTACTGGAGCAGATCACAGGTCTATCTCCCACATAGCAATTTGATGTGTTTGAACCACCAACCTTTTGGTTAGTATCAAAGTGTTTAACTGTTATGCCACCAAGGCTCCTTTCCATAAAGATTGCAGCCAAGAAAACCCTATGGAGCAGCTCCACTTTATAACATGGCATCATCTTGAATCAAATTCTCCTCAATGTCAGTGGGTTTAGGTTTTTTTTTTGTTCATGTTTATCTGAGGGAAGAGGCTCTTGCTTTCACCAAATTATCAAAGGTAATTTGGATCCAACTCCAAAGATGCTGAAAACCATTGCTTTTGGGATTTCTAAGAGAACACTGAATTCAGGCTTAAGGAAGGACTGGTTTGAAATATAATTAACAATCAGAAAACGGATTTTAAAAAACATTTTGGTTGCAGATCATATAATAGTTAGGTGCTCGGTTGCTAAACAAAAGGTGAGTGGTTCAAACTCACTGTGCAGCACTGCAGAAGAAAGGCCTGGCTATCTGCTTCTGTAAAGATTACATCAAGAAAACCCTATAGAGCTGTTCTACTCTGTGGCACACTGGGTCGCTATGAGTCAGAACAACTTGATGGCAACGGATTTGGTTTTGGTTTCTTGCTATGGACACATTCCCACCATAAACGCACACATCATACTTACTGAGTATTTGTTCCATAATTTTTGTGTCCAACGCCTGCTGACACAGCCACAATCACAGCTGGGATCCCATAGCCAAAAGGGTACATGAAATTCTTCTTGAATCTGCCTTCACTGGTGTAGTTGGACACCTTGAAGTTCCTTACGGTCAGGAAGAGTTGCAGGGCTTCCAGAAGCATCCATGTGAAGGAGGCCAGGTAGAGGTAGTGCAGCGCCCCGGCAATGACTGAGCACAGCACCTGGTGGGGCGGATGGTGGAGAGCGTGGATCAGATACTAAGCACTCAGCTGCTAACTGAAAGGTTGGCGATTCAACCCACCAGCTGCTCTGAAGGAGAAAGATGTGGCATTCTGATTCTGTAAAGATAACAGCCTTGGAAACCCTATGGGGCAGTCCTACTTTGTCCTATAGGGTCTCTATGTCTTCTTTTCCTAGTGCTGCTGTAACAGAAATTCAACAAGTAGCTGTCTTTAAGGAACAGAAATTTATTTTCTCACAATTTAGGAGCCTAGAAGTCCAAATTCAGGGTACTGGCTATAGCAGAAGACTCTTTTGGCTCTGGGAGAAGATCCTTATCTCAGCTTCTCTAGCCCCAGTATTCCTTAGTTCCTTGACCAACTTCACGTGGCACCTGTCTCCCCCATTTGTGTTTACTTGTCTCTGTGTCTATGCTGCTCTTTATATAACTCAGAAATGGAAAACCCTATGGAGCACAGTTCTACTCTGCACACGTGGGGTCCCCAAGAATCGGAAAACTCGAGGGCTACTAACAACAACTACACTGATATAGCCTCATTAATATAACAAAGAAAACGATATTCCCAAATGAGATCGCATCCAGAGGTGTAGGGGTTATGATTCTGCCACATATTTTGGGGGGACACAATTCAATCCATAACACACCTCGATCTCTCCTGGGCTACAAACTCTTATTTCCAATGGTCTCTTGGCTGTCTCCACGCCCGTGTCTGATAAGCACCTCCAGTTTAGCAGATTTAAACTTGAATTCACCATTTCTTCTGCCCCAAACCCCTTTTTCCTTCTCTAGCTTGCTTAATGACATCAGCATCCCTCTACAGTCTCCCAAACAAGAAACCTCAGAGTCACTCTTATGTCTGCTTTCTCCCACACCCACGACTTCCACATCCACTTGAGCCCTGAAGTCCTGCCAGTTCCACTTCACAAACGTTTCTTAAATCAGACCCACTTCCTCTTCTTGGTTCATATTTTCATTAACATTTACCATCACTCTTCTTTCTGCTGCTAGCTTCATCTCAATCCAGCTTACCTCCACTAGGCTTTGAAAGTCATATGGTATTTGTCACATACACAGTTCTACTCAGACACACATGGGGTTGCCATGAGTTGGGGTCGCCATGAGTCAGAGTCGACTCAACAGCAACTGGATTTTTATGCTGCCTCTCAGGTGGGAAAATAGTGTTTTCATAACCTTCTGGCTGTGCGCTCATAGTCTATTAAGGCTAAAAGGAGATACAGAGAGCATCTAGTTCTAATTTTCCCAGAAATATTGGTGACCACAATCATGATGAAGATAAAAGCAAAAATTTTTTGCTAAGTGATGAATCCATACTCTTTATAAGTTTTATCTTGCTAAGTCCTTACTAGACCCTAATGACTAGGACCTTATTTTACACAGGAAATTTGAAAGGGAAAGTCACTTCAACAAGGTTATATAGCAGGTAAGATGAACAGTTTGACACACATGGGGCTGCCATGAGTCGAAATCGACTCTATGGCAACCATTATTTTTTAAGATGAGGAGTTGAGATTCATGTGCAGATCAATGTGGCAAAGTCGCTGTCCATAAAAAAAAAAAAAAAAAAAAAGCCTACTCTCATTCCAGAGAGAACATTGATGGTTCAGTGGTAGAAATTTCACCTTCCATGTGGGAGAACTGGGTTTGATTCTTGGCCAATGCACCTCATGCACAGCCATCACCATCTATCAGTACAGGCTTGCATATTACTATGATGCTGAACAGGTTTCAGCGGAGCTTCCACACTAAGAGAGACTGGGAAGAAAGTTCTGGCTATCGACTTCCAAAAATCAGTCAGTGAAAACACTATGGATCATAATGGGCTGATCTGGAACCAATCATGAGGATGGCTTAGGACTGGACAGAGTTCTGTTGTGTCTGGGGTTACCATGAGTTGGGGACCAACTGGACAGCAGCTAACAACAACAACAACAAAAACCAACAATCTCCCATCCCAGAGTATAGGACTATTACTAGAAAGTAGCTGCCCAGCCAAGGACTACATTTCCCAGCCTCCATTGCAGTTAGGTATGACCATGTGACTGAGTTCTAGCCAATAGAATGTGAGAGAATAAGCACATATAAACCGCCCTCATGTTGCTCCACCATGCTCTTTTTTCATGCACTTTACCCAAATGGAAAGGACCCAGGGATGACCTTGGTAGAGCCTTCATTAGCCTGACAGTGGAGAATAACTGATACATAAGTAAAAAAATTAACTACTATTGTGCTAAGGGGTGTCCCTGAGTGGTGCAATGATTGAGCACTTGGCTACTAACCAAAAGGTTAGTGGTACAAATCCACCTACAGGTGCCTCAGAAGAAAGACCTGGTGATCTACTTCTGTAAGATCACAGCCATTGAAAACCCTATGGAGCACATTTATACTCTGAAACACATGAGGTTGCTGTATGTCAAAATCACCTTGACAGCAACTTTTATTGTGCTAAGCCACTGACATTTTAGAGTTTATTTGCTATAGCAGCTAATGTTACCTTAACTAATACCATCAGTCTGACCCTCAGTCACTTTGCTAAATGGCCTCTCAGAAAGTGCGGGTCTTGTTCAAAGTTAAACAGGAACAGAGCTGAAATGTGGAACTCTGCTTTTCCCCCATGCCCTCACTCCTAATTTTTGCGTCTCCTCCTCATCTTTTCTCAGGTCAAGATGTTGAGATTTGATTATGACAAGGAGGTAATTTGGTTGAAAAATCCTACCTCAGGCTCAGTTTTATCAATCCCCACTAGAAATAGCAGGTGGGCCAGGAAGAGGCAGAATGAGAGCTGCAGGTGGAGCGAGGTGCTAGTGTTCTGGATGGACCGGCACAGAAGGAAGGTGAAGGCTGCCAGGAGGAGGCACAGCAGAGAGAGGCTCAGCCCCACGCAGGTGATCACAGCCAACGCCGAATCTGCCTGTGAAACATGATAGAAGAAATCTGTTACATTTCTTAACTCAGCAGTTATGGCTCTGACGGAGAGTCCGATGTGGTTGGTTCCCAACTCAAGGGTCCCTTGAGCAAATTACTTAACCTTTCTGAGACTTGGTGTTCCCACCGTCAAAATGAAGGGAATAGTGGTGCTTGACTGCTAACTGTAAAGGTTGGTGGTTTGAACTGACCCAGTGGCTCCATGGGAGAAAGACCTGGTGATCTGCTCCTGTAAAGATTACAGCCTAGAAAACCCTACAGGGCGGTTCTACTCCATCTCATGGGGTCTCTATGAGTAGAATTGACTTGACGGCACCTAACAACAACCATGCAAAACTGTTGAAAAACTGAAAAGACTAGACTAGAGCTGTCCAATAGAAATATCACGTGAGCCACATAGGTAAATTAAATTTTCAAGCAGCCACGTTAACAAATGATGTAAAAAGCAACAGGTAAAATTAATGTCCTAGTATATTTTATTTGACCTAATATGTTCAAAGTGTTATCAGTTCAAAACCCGTACATCAATTTTCACTGCAACACTGTTCACAATAGCTTAAAGGCAGAAACAACCGAAATGTCCATCAACAGATGAATAGATAAACAAAATGTAGTCCATCCATACAATGGAGTATTACTCAACCATAAAGAGAAATGAAGTCCTGATGCATGCCACAACATGGATGAAACTTGAAAACATGTTGAGTGAAATAATTCAGTCACAAAAGGACAAATACTATATGAGCTCATTTATATTAAATGGACAAATTTATAGAAAACCACATGCATCTGTCAGTTTGTCGTACTTGAGAATGACCTTGAGTATACCCCACCTGAATTTAGAGACCATCTCAAGAGTAGATTTCATGCACTGAACACTAATGACTGAAGACCAGACCAGTTGTGGAATGACATCAAGGACATCAGACATGAGGGAAGCAAGGGGTCATTAAAAAGACAGCAAAGGAAGAAAAGGCCAAAACTAATGTCAGAAGAGACTCTGAAATTTGCCTTTGAAGGTCGAGTAGCTGAAGAGAATTGAAGAAATGATGAAGTAAAAGAGCCGAACAGAAGATTTCAAAGGGCAGCTCGAGAAGACAAAATGAAGTTTTATAATGACATGTGCAAACATCTGGAGTTAGAAAACCAAGAGGGAAGAACATGCTCAGCATTTCTTAAGCTAAAAGAAAGGAAGAAAAAAATTCAAGACTCAGGTTGAAATTTTGAAGGATGTTATAGACAAAATATTAAACAATGCCAGAAGTGCCAAAAGAAGTTGCAAGGAGTACACAGAGACACTGTACCAAAAAGAACTGGTTGACATTCAACCATTTCAGGAGGTAGCATATGATCAAGAACTGTGGTATTGAAGAAAGAAGTCCATGCTGTACTGAAGAAAGAAGTCTAAACTGCACTAAAGGCATTGGCGAAAAACAAGTCTCCAGGAATTAATGGAATACCAACTGAGATGTCTCACCAAAGGAATTCAGTTCTGGAAGTGCTCACTCATCTATGCCAAGAAATGTGGAAGACAGCTTACCTGGCCAACTGACTGGAAGAAATCCATATTTGTACCCATTCTAAAGAAAGGTGATCCAACAGAATACTGAAATTATCGAACTGTATCATTAATATCACATACAAATAAAATTATGCTGAAGATCATTCAAAAGCAGTAGCAACAGTATATCAACAGAGAACTGCCAGAAATTCAAGCTGGATTCAAAAGAGGACATAGAATGAGGGATATCGCTGCTGATGTCAGTTGGATCCTGGCTGAAAGCAGAGAATACCAGAGGATGTTTACCTGTGTTTGTTGGCTATGCAAAGGCATTCGACGGTGTGGATCATAACAAATTATGGATAACATTGCAAAGAATGGGAATTCTGAAATGCTTAATTGTGCTCATGAGGAAGCTGTACTTAGACCAAGAAGCAGTTATTGTTATCCTTTTCTGAATCATTCCACCACCATTAACTGAAACTCAATTCCCCCTAAGCATTAACAACTTGTGATATACAGATGACACAACGTTGCTTACTTAAAGTGAAGAGGACTTGAAACACTTACTGATGAAGGTCTAAGACTACAGCCTTCAGTATGGATTAACTTCAACACAAAGAAAACAAAATTCCTCACAACTAGACCAATAAGCAACATCATGATAAACAGAGAAAAGATTGAAATTGTCAAGGATTTCATTTTACTTGGATCCACAGTCAACACTCATGGAAGCAGAAGTCAAGAAATCAAACAACAGAGAGACAGGGCCAAGATGGTGGAGTAATCAGATGGCTTCCTATGTCCCTCTTACAACAAAGGCCTCAAAAAACAAGTGAATTGATTGTATATGAATATCTAGGAGCCCTTAACAAGGCAAAGTTGAGGAATCGGACTGAGCGACGGAGGGAGAGAGAGACGGTTCGGAATCAGTGAGGAATTGCCTGATCTGACCCAGCGGGAGCCACAGCCTTTCAGCCTGGATCAGCTCAGGGTGCCCAGTGAGGTGGGCATACAGCTCCGCTTGCTCACTCAGGAGGCACTTTCCACATTGAGAGAGATCCGGCAGCACAGATTCTACTTGGACACTTCGAACCAGTGAAAAGCAGCATCCAAGTGGCTAAAGATAAGTACATGCATGTGGCCTTTCGTGGGGATTTAAAAAAAAAAAATTTGGGAAATACTTCTCTCCCATTTACCTCTTCCCTCCCCGCTCTGCACCAGGTCTGGCCGACTTCATCAATCTGTGAGTCCTCTGGGCCAGAAGTAGATCCCATAAGGCACCCTGACACATTCTCCTGGTTTGGCAAGGGAACAAATTAACAAACAGGGAAAAAATAAGCTACCGGCTCCCCTAAGCCAGGAACTCAGGGTTGGCATAGCTCCTTTGCCTAGGCACAGACGTAAGAGGTCTGCAGACTTTGAGTGCCTTCCACCCCTGTATAGACTTTTGTGGACCCATCTCAACAGTGTAAGTCCTCACTACCACTGTACAACAGGGTAAATACCTGAAGTCTAACTTCAACTGTTTCAGCTGTGAAGTTGGTGATGCTTGACACTGCGCTGCCCTTTAAGCAGGCATCTTACCTGTCCACATCAGGGGTTTGAGGACTGGTGGCTCCACCTATGCTGCCTAGCCACCTGCTACAGGGGTCCAAGAATAAGTGGTGTCCCCTAGTCCTTACAGCCAACAGAGTAGGGTGCTCATAGTCTGACTGCAAAACTCACTTACCTACTTGCTCTAGGGAACAGGGACACGCTTTCCTTTCAGACACTCGGGCAGCCATCAGTCCGCTGCCTTGCTCAGCACATGACCCCCTACTGCAGCCATATACCCGTGCCTACAACAATCACCCATGCCTTTCTAAGACTGTAGGTGAGACTGAAACACACACATGGTCACCAACTGCCTGGACACCTGAGCTGAATCCATACAGGAAAATTTAACGATCTCCTGGGCACACATAGTTACAGTCCTAACTACCTGGTGACAGGGCGTTAGAGCTTCAAAGTCATCAATAATCAAACTAACACACACAAGAAGCCTATTTGGACATATCAAAACAAAACAAGAAGCTAGGACACACTAAACAAATATAAAATTATAATAACTTATTGATGTCTCGGAGACAACAGTCAATATCAAATCATATGAAGAGGCAGTCCATGATGGCTTCAGCAAGCTCCCAAAATAATAAATTTTCTGGAGGAAGACAATTTCTTGGAATTACCAGAGACAGAATTCAAAAGATTAATATACAAAACTCTTCAAGAAATTAGAAAGGAAATCCTTCAAAACATAGAGACATCAATGGAACATACAGACAAAGCAGTAGCAGAACTTAAAAAGGTTATTCAAGAGCATAATGACAAATTTAATAGGCTACAAGAATCCATAGACAGCAATCAGAAATCCAGAAGATTAACGATAAAATTTCAGAATTAGACAACTCAGTAAAAGTCATAGGAGCAGAATTGAGGCAATGGAAGTCAGAATTAGTGAGACTGAAGACAAAGCACTTGACACCAACTTATTTGAGGAAAAATCAGATGAAAGGATTAAAAAAATGATGAAACCCTAAGAATTATATGGGACTCTATCAAGACGAATAACCTATGAGTGACTGGAGTATGAGAACAGGGGGAGGGGATAACAGAAAATACAGAGAGGATTGTGGAAGATTTGTTGTGCAGAAAACTTCCTTGATATCATGAAAGATGACAAGATATCTATCCAAGATGCTCATTGAAACCCACATAAGGTAGATCCCAAAAGAAAGTCACCAAGACATATTATAATTGAACTTACCAAAGCCAAAGATAAAGAGAGAATTTTAAAAGCAGCTAGGGATAAACGAAAAGTCATCAACAAGGGAGAGTCAATAAGAATAAGCTCGGACTACCCAGCAGAAACCATGCAGGCAAGAAGGCGATGGGATGACATATATAAAGCCTTGAAGGAAAAAAATTGCCAGTGAAGAATTATATTTCCAGCAAAACTGTCTCTCAAATATGATGGCAAAATTAGGGCATTTCCAGATAAACAGAAGTTTAGGGAATTTGCAAAAACCAAACCAAAATTACAAGAAATACTAAAGAATGTCCTCCAGTTAGAAAATAAATAACATCAGATAACAATGCAAGACTAGAACACAGGACAGAGCAACCAGATATCAACTCAGATAGAGAAGTCACAAAAATACTTGAAAGCTAAAACATTGAAAATAGAGAAACAGAGATATCAATATGTAAAAAATGACATTAAAATAAAAAAGGGGCTTAAAAAATGTAGACATAAATTTTTCATATAGAGGGGAAGCCAAGGAGATAAAAAGAAACAAAAGACTGGTATAAACTTAGAAAAATAGGGGTAAATACTAAGGCAACTACAAAGGAAACTAAGAATCCTACAAATCAAAATAAAAAACTAGAAAAATATAAAGACTCAGCAAACACAAAATCAACAACAATGAAAAAGCTGAAAAGAAAATACATAAAGAAAAACGACTCAGCACAGAAAATTAAGGGGAATAAAAAAAACCGTGAACAACACACACAAAAAAACATCAAAATGACAGCACTAAACTTATACCTATTAATAATTACGCTGAATGTAAATAGACTAAATACACCAATAAAGAGACAGAGAGTGGCAGATTGGATAAAAAAACACCATTCATCTAAATGCTGCCTACAAGAGACACACCTTGGACGTAAAGACAAAAACTAGCTAAAACTCAAAGAATGGAAAAAAATATCAAGCAAACAACACTCAAAAAAGAGCAGAAGTGGCAATATTAATCTCTGACAAAATAGACTTTAAAGTAAAATCCACCTCAAAGGATAAGGAAGGACACTAAATAATGATTAAAGGGTCAATACACCAGGAGGACATAACTATAATAAATATTTACACACCCA
>NW_004443993.1:7383717-7384823 GCF_000243295.1 Trichechus manatus latirostris
ATGAAAACTACAAGACACTATTGCAAGAAACCAAAAGAGACTTGCATAAGTGGAAAAACATACCTTGCTCATGGATAGGTAGACTCAACATAATGAAAATGTCAATTCTACCCAAAGCGATCTACAGATACAATGCAATCCCAATCCAAATTCCACTGGCATTTTTTAATGAGATGGAGAAACAAATCACCAACTTCTTATGGAAAAGGAAGAGGCCCCGAATAAGTAAAGCATTACTCAAGAAGAACAAAGTGGGAGACCTCACACTACCTGATTTTAGAACCTATTATACTGCCACGGTAGTCAAAACAGCCTGGTATTGGTACAGCAGATACATACACCAACGGAGCAGAATTGAGAATCCAGACATAAATTACTCCACTTATGAGCAGCTGATATTTAATAAAGGCCCAAAGTCTGTTAACTGGGGAAAGTCTCTTTAACAAATGGTGCTGGCATAACTGGATATCCATCTACAAAAAACTGAAACAAGACCTATACCTCACCCCTTGCACAAAAACGAACTCAAAATATATCAAAGACTTAAATATAAAATCGAAAATGATAAAGATCATGGAAGAAAAAATAAGGACAATGCTAGGAGCCCTAATACATGGCATAAACAGAATACGAACCATAAGTAACAATGTACAAGCGCCAGAAGAGAGACTAGATAAATGGGAGCTCCTAAAAATCAAACACTTATGCTCATTCAAAATACTTCACCAAAAGATTCAAAAGTCAACCTACAGACTGGGAACAAATTTTTGACTACAACAAATCTAATCAGCATCTAATCTCTAAAATCTACAAAATACTGCAAAACCTCAACAACAAAAAGACAAATAACCCAATTAAAAAATGGGCACAGGATATGAACAAGAACTTCGCCGAAGAAGATACTCAGGCAGCTAACAGACACATGAAAAAATGCTCATGATCATTAGCCATTAGAGAAACGCAGATCAAAACTACAATGAGGTATCATCTCACCCCAACAAGGCTAGCAATAATCCAAAAAACATAGAAGAATAAATGCTGGAGAGACTGGAGAGACTGTTAGTGGGAATGTAAAATGGTACAACCACTTTGGAAATCGATTTGGC
>NW_004443993.1:7385635-7398352 GCF_000243295.1 Trichechus manatus latirostris
AGACTTCATCAGCCTGATACCAGAAGAACTAGATGGTGCCCAGCTACCACCAATGACCGCCCTGACAGGGAACACAACAGAGAGTCCCGGATGGAGCAGGAGAAAGATGGGGTGCAGAACTCAAATTCTAGTAAGAAGACTAGACTTAATGGTCTGACTGAGACTGGAGGAACCCCAGAGAGCATGACCCCTGGATTCTCAGCCCAGAACTAAAACAATTTCCAATGCGAACTCTTCAGACAGGGATTGGACTGGACTGTGGGACATAGAGTGATACTTGTGAGGAGTGTGCCTCTTAGCTCCAGTAGATACAAGCTACTAAACGGGCAGCTACTGTCCGGATGTGAGATGGGATGGCAGAAAGGGTTAGGAGCTGATTGAATGGACATGGAGAATCAGGGTGGAAAGGAGGAGTGTGCTGTCACAGTATGAGGAGAACAATTAGGGTCACATAACAATGTATGTATAAATTTTTGTATGAGAGACTAGAAATGTAAACTTCACTTAAACTACAATAATTAAAAAAAAATCAAACAATGCATTGCATTGGGCAAATCAGTGCAAAAGACCTGTATAAACTGTTAAAAAGCAAAGATATCACTTTGAGGAATAAGGTGCACCTGACTCAATCCATGGTATTTTCAATTGCCTTATATGCAGTGTTTCATTATGTTGTACCTATGAATCCGAACTAACTCGACAGCACCTGACAATAACAATAGAAATCAAAGATTATTAGTGGCTACCAGGGGTAGGAAGGAGGGGAATACAGGGAATTTTCTATTAGGGGGAATTGAGTTTCAGTTAATGGTGATGGAATGATTTAGAAAAGGACAGTGATAATAGCTGCGCAACATGAAGAAAGTAGTCAATGCCATTAAAATTTACATGTAGAAGTTGAGTGAATTGGCAAATGTTTTGTTGTGTATATTTATACCACAATAAAAAATATTATCAGTTCAATGTGTAATCAATGTAAAATAATTATTAATGAGATATTTGATATTCTTTTTTTCATATTAAGTCTTTGAAACACTATATATATTTTAAGCTTACAGGGCATCTCAAATCAGATGCTATATTTTCAATGGTGAAAATGGAATGTGGTCTTACAAAATCAATAAAGCTGTGTTTAACGGATAAGTATTTTATGCAGCTTCAGTCTTTTAATTTAAATCAATTTAAATTAAATAAAATTAGGAATTCAGTTCTTCAGTGCCACTCACCACATTTCAAATGCTCTATAGCCATATATGGGTGGTGGTCCTGTTGAACTGAACTGCACTCAAATGTAATCTCCATGTAGGCTTGTATTTTTAATCTGGCTTATTCCCTACTGTATTCCCATTGCCTACAACAATGCATGGCAGATAGTAGAGACTCCATAAATATTTGCTGAATGAATAAAATGGGGCCATTCATATAAAGCATTCAACACGATGGTTGTCATATAGTAAATACCCAGTAAACGGGAGCTAAAAAGAAATAGAGAAAGAAATTAAGTAAATTTCTTGAAACCTGAGTTGTCCTCAACCTGATTGGGACTTGGGAAATTCAGGGGCTATGCTTTGTCCTTGGTGACAGCCGTTTACCTTCCTTTTGGTCTGACCAGGGAGGTTTAGCTGTGATTCTCTCTTGCAGAAAAGTAGACGCTTTCCATTCCAGAACCCATTGAACCTGACCATTGCAGGGCTTGCCAACTGGACTTCCGAATACTGGAGGTGCTTTCTCTGTTAGCTTGAGCTCATTCTGCCCATGTCCATGAAAACGGCAGATAATTAGTGCTCCCTAGATGTAGTTCTCAACAAATGATTGAAAAGAGGCAGTGTATCAATACCCCACCTTCCTCACTCCTCAGGTAAGATAACTCTGAGGTGTGTGGTCTACACTGACTCCCAGAGCTTTACAGAGGGAGCTAAGCTCCAGTTGCCTACAGTGGTGACTGGCTTGATAATGCTGTCTGTGTTGGTCTCTATCATTTTCCTGTTTCACTTGCTCAGCCCCCTACTGGTGTTTCCTGGGATCACCTTCCAAGAAAGCTCCTTGTACTTGAGTCCTTATCTTAGAGTCTTTTTCTAAGATATGAGGATGACTGCATATCTCACTAGACACAGTCAGGTTCAAGGAGAGAATGATGAATTCTGGTACCTTGGGTGTAAGAGCCATGAGAACAGCAAAGCTTGGCAGATGGAAGCACTGGCATGTGGTGTGAGAATCGTTGCTGCCCATATGAGAACAACCCTTCGTCGACCACCTGCCCCCCTCCTTCGATCCTTCCCAGGATGCACACAAATGTTTTGTTCTCGCACCAACAGGCTGAAAAAAGAATAGCATAGAAGTGATCCTCTTTCTGGTTTTATTAGTTGAACTTTATAGGTTAATCACAGACGAACTGAGTTGGAGCCTGAATTAGGAAAATCTCACTATCTTGAGTACTTGTGGGGAAGATTTTCACACCACCACCTGTGTTATGGGGTTTACTCTTCATTAATTCTCTCCTTCTCTGCTCATCTCAGTGCCCCTGGGGATCGACCCTTATGAACTGCTTCACCCAGGCTCCTTGTTGGCTGGTTGGCTTCCAGTGGATTTTACCAACGTGAGACCCTGATAGGAGATCACTGGGAAAGAGAAGAGAGAGGTCAAGTATCTCTTCCTGGCTATTTCCATTTCCCTATCTGTCTGTTTGTCATAGAGCGGTGGCTTGTGTGTTGCTATGATGCTGGAAGCTATGCCACTGGTATTTAAAATACCAACAGGGTCACCCAAGCTAGACAGGTTTCAGTGGAGCTTCCAGACTAAGACAGACTAGGAATAAAGATCTGGCAATGTACTTCAGAAGATTGTTGTTACTTGCCATTGCGACAACCCCATGTAAACATTGTTTGGTCTTGTGCCATGTTCATGACCTTTACAAAGTTTGAGCCCATTTTTGTGGGTATTGTGTCAGTCCACTTCATTGAGGGTTCCCCTTAGCCAGTGAAAACCCTGTGCGTCACAAAATATTGTCCTAGACTTTGATTTACTCACTTTGGACACATCATCAGGGAAGATCAATCACTAAAAAAGGACATCATGTTTGGTAAAGTAGAGGGCCGGCAAAGGTGAGGGAAACCCTCAGTGAGATGGATTAACACAGTGGACACAACAATGTACTCAAACATACTAATGATCATGAAGATGGTGCAGGACTGCGTGATGTTTTCTTCTGTTACCCATAAGGTCTCCATGAGTAGGAGCTGACTCGACAGCAACTAACCACAATCCATCTCCAGTTGGACAATCCCTCTTCCATCCCTCCAGCTCTCACTGAGCTCAATAATCTTAGTTCCTCCATTGCCTTTTTAGGATTATGTGTGATCATCACTCCCCACTGTGGCAGTCTCTGAGTGCCTCAAAGTTCCTTGTCAGTTCTCTTAACTCTGAACCATCAGAGTTGGATTCAGTTCTCTACCAGAACCCTGATAATACATCCTCATCCCTTTTAGGCACCCTGGATAGAGTCCCTGGGTGGTGCAAGCAAACAGTTAATGTGCTCAGCTGCTAACTGAAAAATTGTAGGATCAAGTCCATCCAGAGGCACTGTGGAAGAAAGATCTGATGATCTACTTCCTAAAAATCAGCCACTGACAACCCTATGGAACACAGTTCTGCTCTGATATACATGGGATCACCGTGACTCAGAGTTGACTTAATAGCAACTGGTACTGGCTTTTTGGGATAGAACCAGCCCTTGGATTTGCTCACCTGAGTATGTTTCAAGGTCAGGAACACAGGTTTGGACAGGTAAATTTTTTTCTCCGAATCATTGGTGCCACTCACGACAAAAGAATTCAGTTTCACATCCTGCAGTCCTTTTCTGCCACTAAAAAAGGATCCATTGACAATATCCCCAAGAGTTCGATAGACTATCAGTGCAAAATCCCTCTGACCTGCAACCATAGAAGAGAAATAATTTTATATGGTTTCCATAGTTTGGGGAGGCGGTACACTAGTGTCTTATGTGAGAGACATAAAGCTAACCTAGTGTACAGTCAAAATTGCTCTTGGAAATCCCTTAAATTGCCCTTGCAATACGCTGCATGTGGTTTTGGGTGCAGTGTTTTGTACTATGTAATAGATGTTATGATGCACTCTACATTATAAGATGTATCTATGCAAAACATGTAAATCATTGTGCTGTGAAAATATCTGTGAATCCTTAAATATCAAAGTCAGAGTCATGAGGCAAGAAGCTCGCTCTCAGAGTGGCAGGTGGAACTCAGATGGGATGAGGAAACCACACATTCCTATCTTCCATCTTTGTTTCACTCTGGGGATCCAATTCCCTGGAAAGGTATGCAGGATAGCCCATTCCATCTAATTTGTTCTCTCTCTCTCAAACTATCTCTTTCTTCTCCCCGTACCCTTTCTCCATTTGAATCACTGAACCTCTACCCTTTGTCTCTCTTACTCCCTATAACTCTATCCCTGTCTCTATGACCCCAACTTCTTGTCTCTCATCTTCAGCATTTTGTAGCTCTGACCCTCTATCCCTCCATCTCTATAACCCTCACTTCCTGTCTCTTTGTCTCTCTCACTGTCTCTCTGCTCTCTCTTTATATCTGTCCTTCCTTCCTTCCCACACTCTCTTCTTCCCTTCTCTTTCTTCTCGCCCCTTTTTCATGCAAGTATGTTATTCACAGAAGTTAAATGCATTCTGTAGCATGATGTAGTGTTTCTGAAACTGTAATTATTCGTGTGCCACCATGCCATTATTATGATTATTTACTCAGTTTTAAAACCAACTCATTTTTAGACCCTTTCCTTTCCACCCTCATTCTTTAGCTCACAAAAGAAGGGGAAAATTAGTCAGTGGCTGGGAATTTTCTGGAGGAAATGCAGCATGTATTCCACTCTCTCAAAGCAATCAGGTCTTTATGAAATATTTTATATTCATTCATCCAATATTTGTTGAGCATCTGCTGTGTGCCAGGCAGTGTTCTAGGCATTGCAGACACAGCAGTGAACAAAATACAGTCCCTGCCAACAGAGAGCTGACATTGTAGTGGGAGAAATGGACAATAAACAAATAAATAAATTAGAAAAATGTGGCTTAGTAGCAGGTGCTGTACAAAGGCTTAAATAAGGTGATGGGATAAAGCAGGGGTTGGCCTGAGGGCCAAATTCAGCCTGTCAACTGGCTTTGTAAGTGAGGTTTTACTGGAACACAGCCATGCTCACTCATTTACGTACTGTCTATGACTGTTTTCACACTACAACGGCAGAGTTGAGTACTTGCAACAGAGACTGTACAGCCTGAAAATCCGAAAATATTTTACTATCCAGCTCTTTATAGAAAAAGTTTGTCAACCTGTACGATAGAGGAAAACTGAATGATGATAAAACAATTCTCAAGTGACTCAACCATAAAGAGAAAAGAAATCCTGATGCATGCCACAACATGGATAAACCTTGAAAACACCACAATAGATAACTTAGACAGTCCCCCATCCCTTGTCCCAGTCACCTAGAAATGAGACACGGTGCCTTGAATTTGGAAGTCAAGAGAATCCATCTTAAACACAGTACCTCTTGTGGTTTCTTTGAAAGCATGGGTGCAGTCAATATCCATTGTGTTATTTCCAGCTTCCAAAATTATTCTCTTACTTGTCTCATTGCATCTATTGGTTTCATAGGCTGGAAACACAAAGAAAGTTAAGTCCTGCTTTGCTTGCTTCTCATGCCTAACACTTGTTGAAGGACTCTTCTTTGGAAGACTCACTATTGATGATTTCATCTCTTGTATGCTCCAATGTCAGGGTAGACCAGATGACACTCCCAACCCCCAACATACATCTCTGGCTGCGGAGTATGAAGTGATAAAAATGGCTTAAGTAGCACACACTGCTCACATAACCCAAGAAGAGAGGAGATGGTCATTCTTCCCAAAGCTGGCACTAGAGTGGGCAGGCTAAACTTTTACTACATGAAACTTAAAGGGCAGAAAATAAAGTAAAAATGCACACTGGAGTGCTCACTGAGGGGAGAAATTAATATTTTTAAACTAATCATTTAAGGGTTTTCCAGGGAATAGTCAACTGGGAGTAGACCTTCTGCATTTTGGAAGAATCCCTTGAGTAAACTCTTTCAGCCATATAAACACAAGATCTGACAAAAGATCGCCCTCATTAAAGTTTTTGGTACACAGAGTTTGTCTCTGGAGAAATGAGAATTTTTTAGAGGCTATGACAGAGACTATACATTGTTTCCATATCCATTCACCTCTTCTTTGGGAAGAGACCACCTCCCAGTTTAAGCTGAGCACAAATCATTTCCCAGCTTCCTTTGCAGCTAGGTGGAGCCATGTAATTATTTGCAGGCCAACAGAGGGGTGATCAGAAGTAGTGTGTGCTAAAGGGAATGGGCATGCCTTCTACTTCTCCTCTTTTGCCCTTCCCACTGGCTGGTAAGAGGATGTGGAACTAGAGCCGCCATTTTGGAATACAGATCAGAGTTGAACATTGGGGATGGCAAAGCTTGGAGCTGCCATGGAACTGCCACATCAGCCCTTGACTGCTTATGTTCAACCCGTTAAAGAGAAATAAATCTCTCTCTGTTTAAGCCATAGTTATTTGTCTTTGATATACCACCAGATCCTGTATCCTAATACAGAAACTAACTTCACATGAAATGTTCATCAACACAGAACATAAAACAAGCCTCAATAAATTCAAAAGCATCAAAATTTTAGAATATGCTCTCACTCCACAATGAAATTAAATAAGAAATCATTAACAAAAAAAAGATAACCAGAAACCTAGAAAAGCCCAAATATTTGGAAATTAAATAACACAGTTCTAAATAAATTATAAACAGCCCTAGTAGTGCAAAAGGTAAAGACTACAAACCAAAAGGCTAGCAGTTCAACTCTTCTCCCCCACCCCCCAAGCAGTTCTGTGAGAGAAAGACCTGGCGAACTGCTCCTGTAAAGTTTATGACTAAGAAAACCTTATGGGGCAGTTCTACTCTGTCACATGGGCTCCTTATGAGTCAGAATTGACTCAATGGCACTTAACAACAACAACAAAACATAAGCATAAACTATAAATAAAATTTTTAAATATTTTAACTGAATGATCATGAAAGCTCAACATAAGAAAATTTGCAGAATCCACCCAAACAGTGCTTACAGGGAAATGTGTAGCTCTAATTTATAGCTAAATTTATATCTCTAAATTCACGTTACAAAATAAGAAATGGTTTAAAATCAGTGACCTAAATTACCAAGTCAAGAAGCTAGAAAACAAAAAGCAAATTAAACCCGAAGAAAGTAGAAGGAATGAAATAATAAAGATAAGAGCAGAAATCAATATAAAAAGAAAGCAGACTAAGGAAGGATAGGGAAAAAAAATCAACCAAACCAAAAGTTGTTTCTTTGAAATAATTAACAGGTACCAGGGCTAAGAAGTTTACTGAAAAGGAGAGGAATTAGAGCCATCCCTCCCACTTCCCTTTTAAGTTTAAAATTGTTAGAACCACTTGGGTGGATGAGGATGATCCTCACTCAGGTTTACTGGAATGAAGGAACCCCAGAGACCCCAATGGAAGAAAGGAGAGTCTGAACCAGGGACGAAATATCTGCACCAGGTTTAGATTATCCTAGCACCATATGTAACTGAGTCTATGGGATCTTTCTGATTCAGCGACGGAAGCATGGTGGATATGTTCCTAAGTACTTTCCACCATACTAAGGGCAGCTGGAAAGAGGAAGACAGCTGGTTTATTTCTTTGAATATTTTGAAAGCAGAGCCCTACTCATATAGAATGTCAAAGTGGAAAATCTATAACTCTTGGATCTAAAAGATTTCATCATTCATAGACCGCGACTATGCCAGGACCCAAATCCCTTTAAGGAGGAAATTAAAGCAGTCTACTCAGTGTTTCTTACCTATACCAAGCTCAGGATTTTCATGCTTTCCTGGAGAAGCAAAAATCTCATTCCAAGTGGTCACTACCACCTCCTGAAGTAGTTGGGTAGCCATTTGTGCAATGTCCTTTTTGGTTCCATGGTTCCATATATTGTTCTTTAAAAGAAATAAAGCTAATTAGTTAGAAAAATACTGAAACTTAAGAAAGTGGGAACATGCGTAATTGTGGTTGAGTGAGCCTAGAAGGTGTTGCTATGGATCACAGCAGTCCCACCTCTTTGTGCATGGGGTCACCGTATGTCAGGGGCTGACTAGAAGGTAGTTAAAAACAAAACAACAACAAGTTCTGTGCTATCAACTAGATATATGGTTTCTCATTTATCACACACAGCCCTGTGAAGGGTATACCATTAGCTGCATTTTATTTATGAGACCATGAAGTTTTAAAGGATGAGATCTCTGGAACCCACAAGGAGTGCCTTATGGGTAAAGACAGGGGATGGGAGGTAGTGGGGGGTATTTGATGCAGGTCTTTGACAGCTGAAGCATTTTAAGCCTATTCCAGGGTTTCTCAAACTCGGCAGTATTGGTATTTGGGACTGGACAATTTTTAGTTGTAGGGTACTGTTCTGTGAATTGTAAGATGTTGAGCAGCATCGCTGGCCTCTACCTAGTAAATGCTAGTAACACACACACAAACACACACACACACTCACACACACACCAAGTGGTGACAACCAAAAATGTCTGCAGACATTGTCAAATGCCCCATAGAGTTGGAGACAAATTCACCCCTAATTGAGAACTGCTCTATCCTGAAAGTCATAGGGAGCCGTAGTAGTGTCTCAGCAGGAGAATGACATGGTAAGACTGACCAACTGTTTCCAAGCCCGAGCTCTGCCCCCATTCCTCCAAATGTCCACTGAAGTCTGGACCTCCTTACTGTTGTTCTCTGGGAAATAAAAATAGCCATTAGAATGGAATATGGGAGAGAACATGCCACTGCTCACAACCCTTCTTCTAATCACTGTTGACTTGGGTGTTTTCTGGATGTTTCCACCACCACCACCAGTTTCCATCAATTGACCCTGACTCATGCTGACCCTGTGTGTGTCAGAGTAGAACTGGGTTTCACAGAGTTTTCAGTTGCTGAGTTTTGGAAATAGATCACCAGGCCTTTCTTCCAAGGAGATTCTTGGTGTACTCCAACCTCCAACATTCTGGTGAGAAACTGAGGTTTTTAAATGTTTGCACCATGCAGGGACTCCAGTGCTTCCACAGCCTATCATAATTCCCCTCTAAAAATAAAAAAGAAAGAAACTCATTGCCCTCAAGTCCATTCTAACTCATGGTGACCCATATAACAGAGTAGAATTGCTCCTGTGTAATCTCCTCCCTTTGAGTGTGTACTGGACCTAGTGGCTTACTTCTAATGAATGTTGTCATTGTCAGCTCTGAGTCATGGCAATCTTATGTAGAATAGAATGAAACATTGCATAGTCCTATACCATCTTCATGATCATTGGGGTTTGAGCCCGTTGTTGCAGCTATGATTGTGTTGATCCATTATGGATTGAACCTTGTCAATCAAAAATATTTGTTAGAGCCCTTACCCCATACTTGTGTATGGAATCCCATTTGGGAGTAAGACTTTCTTTGTTATGTTAATGAGGCTCTACAAATGTAGAGAGTGTGTCCTAAACCTAATCACTTCTGAGATGTAGATACAGAGATAAGCAAGCAGATGCTATATGAAGACGATGGAACTCCAAAGATTGCCTTATGCTAGAAGCTGATGCAGTGCTGCAGGTGCTCACTCGTGCATTCCAAGAAATTTAGAAGACAGCTACCTGGCCAGCCAACTGGAAGAGATCCATATTTGTGCCCATTCCCAAGAAAGGTGATACAATAGAATTGAACAATGTAATTAATATCACATGCTACTAAAATCTCGCTAAAGATAATTAAAAAATGGTTGCAGCACTACATCAACAAGGAACTGGTGGAAATTCAAGCTGAATTCAGAAGAGGACGTGGAACAAGGGATATATTATTGCTCATGTCGGATGGATCTTGGCTGAAAACAGAGTATACCAGAAAGATATTTATCAGTGTTTTATTGACTGTCCACAGAAACCACAGTCAAGAAATCAAAAGATGCATTGCATTGGGTAAATCTGCTGCAAAAGACCCCCATAAAGTATTAAAAAACAAAGATGTCACCTTGAAGACTAAGGTTGGCCTGACCCAAGCCATGGTGTTTTCAATCGCCTGATATTCATGTGAAAGCTGGACGATGAATAACAAAGATGAAAGAAGAATTGATGCCTTTCAGCTGTGGTGTTGGGGAAGAATACTGAATATGCCGTGGACTGCCAAAAGAACGAACAAATCTGTCTTGGAAGAAGTACAACCCGAATGCTCCTTAGAAGCAAGGATGGTGGACATGTTGTCAGGAGGGATCAGTCCCTGGAGAAGGACATTATGATTGGTAGAGGATCAGCGAAAAAGAGGAGGACCCTAAAGGAGATGGATTTACACAGTAGCTGCAACAATGGGCTCAAGCATAACAATGATTGTGAGGATGGCGCAGAACTGGGCAGTGTTTCACGTTCTGTTGTACATAGGGTCGCTATGAGTCAGAACCAACTTGATAGCATCTAACAACAGCAACGTCGTTCAATATTTTCCCCAAGGGAGTCTTCAAAATTGCAACTCTCTGGTTTAATTTTTTCTTCCGTTCTTTCAGCTAGAGAAATGCTGAGCGTGTTCTTTCCCTTTGGTTTTCTAACGCTAGGTCTTTGCACACTTCATTATTACACTTTACTTGGTCTTCTCAAGTCGCCCTTTGAGATTTTCTGTTCATTTCTTTTACTTCATTTCTTCCTTTTGCTTTAGCTGCTCTACATTCAAGACCAAGTTTTTGAGTCTCTTCTGACACCCTTTTTGGTCTTTTCTTTCTTTCCTATCTTTTCAATGATCTTTTGATTTCTTCATATATGATGTCCTTGACATCATTCCACAACTCGTCTGGTCTTCTGTCATTAGCGTTCAATGCATCAAATCTATTCTTGAGCTGATCTCCAAAATCAGGTGGGATATACTTAAGTTTGTATTTTGGTTCTCTTGGAGTGGTTTTACTTTTCTTCAGCTTCAACATAAACTTGTATATGAGCAACTGATGGTCTGTTCCCCAGTCAGACCTTGGCCTTGTTCTGACTGATGATTTTGAGCTTTTCCATTGTCTCTTTCCACAGATGTAGTTGATTTGATTCTTGTGTTTTTCATCCAGTGAGGTCCACCTGTATAGTCACCATTTATGTTATTGAAAACACATATTTGCAATGACTAGATCATTGGTCTTGCAAATTTCTATAATGAGATCCCCAGCATCATTTCTACCACCAAGGCCTTATATTCCCACTACAGATCCTTCATCTTTCCTTCCAGCTTTCGCATTCCAATTGCCAGTGATTATCAGTGCATCTTGATTGCATGTTTTATCAATTTCAGACTGCAGAAGTTGGTAAAAATCTTCAATTTCTTCATCTTTGGCATTATCGTTGGTATGTAAATTTGAATAATAGTCATATTAACTTGCCTTCCTCGTAGGTGTATGGATATTATCTTATCACTGACAGCATTGTACTTCAGGATAGACCTTGAAATGTTCTTATTGACAATGAATGTGCGGTCATTCCTCTTTAATTCATCATTCCCAGCATAGTAAACCATATGATGGTCTGATTTAAAATGGCCAGTATCAACCCATTTCAACTCAGTAATGGGTAGGATATCGATCTTTCTGAGTTCCATTTCATTTATGATGACTTCCATACTTTATACATTCCACATTCTGATCATTAGTGGGTGTTTCCAGCTGTTTCTTCTCATTTTGAATTGTGCCATGTCAGCAAATGAAGGTCCTGAAAGCTTGACTCCATCCACATCATTAAGATGAAATCTACTATAAGGAGGCAGCTCTTCCCTACTTGTATTTTGAGTGCCTTCCAACATGAGGGGCTCATTTTTCAGCACTATGTCAGACAACGTGTGAACAAAACGTTTTACACAGTAAAAAAGTAACTTTGATGATTACGAGGGAGGGGAGGGATGAAGAGGGGAAATCACTAACTAAATAATAGACAAGTGTCAACTTCGGTAAAGGGAAAGACAACTCACAGTATAGGGGATGTCAACACAACTTGACCAAGGCAAAGTCATAGAAGCTTCCCTTACACACCCAAACACCTTGAGGGACCAAACTGCTGGGGCTGAGAGCTCAAGACGATGGTCTCAGGAGACGTCTAGGTCAATTGGTGTAACATAGTTCATAAAGAAAATGTTCTACATCCTACTTTGGTGAGTAGTATCTAGGGTCTTAAAAGCTTGTGGGTGGCCGTCTAAGATACATCTATTGATTGGTACCATCTCATCCAGAGCAAAGGAGAATGAAGAAAACCAAAGACACAAAGAAAATATTAGCACAAAGGACTAAAGGACTACATGAACCTGAGCCCAGAAGAACTAGATCGTGCCTCGCTACCACCACTGACTGCTCTGACAGGGATCACAATAGAAGGTCCCAGACAGAGCAGGAGAAAAATGTACAATAAAATTCAAATTCACACACACACACACACAAAAGAAGACCAGACTTACTGGTCTGACAGAGTGGAAGAACCCCTCAGAGTATTAAAAAAAATGAGACTAATGGAGCACAACAGTCCAGGGACAAGGACTACAAAGCAGAAGGGGACAGGAAAGCTGGTACTAGGGAACCCAAGGTTGAGAAGTGACAGTGTTGACA
>NW_004443993.1:7398452-7432195 GCF_000243295.1 Trichechus manatus latirostris
GGAAACCCTATGGGGCAATTATACTCTCTCCTGTAGGGGTGTTAAAGAGTCGGAATCAACTTGACAGCAATGAGTTTAGTTTTTTTGGTTTTATCTTCTCTTCAATGAAAAGTCTGTTCATGTCCTTTGCTCATTTCCTGATTTCAGTCTCTGGTATTTTTTTTTAATTGTTCAATTTTGAGAGTTATTTGTATATGCTTGATATTAGTCTTTTGTTAGATATGAGGTTTGTGAATATTTTTCTCAGTCTGAAGTTTATCTTTTCATCTTTTTCACATGGCATTTGACAAAGCAAACATTTCTAATTTTGATAAGGTTCAGATTATCAATTTGGCCTTCTAGGGATCATGCTATTGGTAATAAGTTTAAGAATTCTTTGCCAAGCCCTTGATCTTGAAGATTTTCTCCTGTTTTTTTTTTTTTTTCTCTTTTTTACTAAAAGTTTTATACTTTTGAGTTTTTAAAAAAAAAAAAAATGCATATCCTCTGTGAGACAACTCTAATGACGTATGTCTGCGAGTGGAATTGTATGCACCATTAGAAGAATTCCACGATCAGTAGTGGGGGCAAGGGGAGCAAATCAGAGAGGGTCAGGGAGTCAACAGAGATGCTGAGACAGAAAAGGGATACAGAAAAGGCCTGCACAGCACAAGAGGTAAATAGTCACAGGCCAAGGCAGAGTAAGGCTGAGAAATTCAGCTGAGATGTTTACTGTTAATTTTCCCATTGTCTTTCTGGGCAGGATTCCTTCTCACAGTGACAGCATGCTGCTTTCCTTCTGCAGTAATAACTGTCACATCCATGGGAGCATAGGTTGAGGCTGAGAGATGAGACAGAGGCAAGACCTTGTCATTGGAATTGAAAGAAAACAGACATTTGTGGGACTTTTAATCATGGTGTTGACATTCAGAATCTATCATGAACTGTATCATGTTTATTTTGCCATTTATGATTTATCTCAAGGATTTGAATCAAACAAGCAAGGAAAGAAAAATAGAAAAATTAATGATTTTCCATGGAAGTTAAGTGACTTCCAAAGTTGAGAACACAGAGAGAAACGCAGAACTAGCATTTTAAGTGGTCTCTACACTGAAAATATGAGGACCATTATAAAAACAAAGAAAGCATCCATACTTAGTGAAATTGATGGCTACATGTCTCCAAGACACAAAATTCTGTTACAGCTGCAGGATTTATGAATGAAAATGTCACCTAATTGTGTATTGCCTTAAAAGCCAAAGAAAACATACTGAGTTAAACTCAGGTTAAAACATCTTGCTCAGGTAAATACTAGGTATCTTTTAAAGAAGAAATCAAAGAAATATTTAAAAATAGGAGAGGTAAGAAATCTATGAGGGTCTTAGTATCGTCCTGGCATGAAACTCTGTCCTTCTTAAAGCTACTTTTTCCACATGTTGTGTTCAGTGAAGTTTTAAATATAGTTTCAAGCTGGCAGCACGCTGACTGAACCAGTTCAGTATCTTCTGGGCTTCTTCCCTACCTGCTTTCTCACTCTTTATGACACCACCACCCATCTGTCAGTTCGTCATACGGTAGTGGTTTGCATGTTGCTACGAATACCTGTAGGGTCATTCGTGGTGGACAGGTTTCAGCAGAGCTGAAAATCAGAGAGGGTCAGGGAGCCAATGGAGACGCTGAGAATGAAAAGGGGTACGTATAGGATGGAATATCACAAGAGGTAAATAGTCACAGGCCAAGGCGAGCAACACAGCGGCATTCAGCTGAGATGCTTACCAGTAGTTCTCCCATTGGTTTCCAGGGGAGGCTGGCTGGTCACAACGACAGAATGCGGCTTCACTTCTGGAGTATCAGTAAAGACTGTAAAATCCGTGGGAGCAGAGGTCAGGGCTGCGAGACAGACAAGGCCTTGTCATTGCAATTGAAAGAAACAGACATTTGTGGGACTTTCAATCATCATGTTGACACTCAGAATCTATCATGAAATATATCATATTTATTTTGTCATTTTCTATTTATTTCAAGGGTTTGAATTAAATAAGTAAAGAATCAAAAGTAGAAAAATTAACGATTTTTCATGGAAGTTAAATGACTTCAAAATTTGAGAACATAGAGAGGAGAAACGTAGAACTAGCATTTTCAAGTGGTCTCTACACTAAAAATGAGGACCACTGTAAAAACAAAGGAATGCATCCATGCTTAGTGAGATTGATGGCTACGTGTCTCCTAGACACAAAATTCTGTTACAACTACAGGATTTGTAAGTGAAAATGTCACCTAATTGTGTATTGCCTTAAAAGCTAAAGAAAACATTAGGAGTTAAACTCTGGTTAAAATATCTTGCTTATGTAAATACTAGCTATCTTTTAAAAAAGAAGTCAAAGAAATTATTTAAAAATAGGAGAAGTAAGAAATCTTTGAGGGTCTTCGTATCATCTTGGCATGGAACTCAGCGCTTCTTAAAGCTACTTATTCCACATGCTGTGTTCAGTGAAATTGTAAATATGCTTTAAAGGTGGCAACAATCTGATTGAAACAGTTTGGTATCTTTCAGGCTTCTTCCCCACCTGCTTTCTCACTGTCTATGCTTTGATACCGTCACCATCTGTCAGTCTGTCATACTGTGGTGCTTTCATGTTGCTATGATACTGGAAGGTATGCCACAGGTATTGCAAAATACAAGAAGGCTCAGGCATGGTGAACAGGCTGCAGCAGAACACTGAGACTAAGACTGACTAGCAAGAACAGGTTAATGATCTACTTCTAAAATTTAGCCAGTGAAAACCCTAAGGGTCACACCAGAATATTGTCCTATATAGTGCAGGAATATGAGATCCCTTCGTTGAAGGAACTACATAACGGCCACAACAATGGACTCAAATACCAATGATCAAGAAGATGGTGCAGGGTCAGGCTACATTTCGTTCTGTCATACCTGGGGTTGCCATGAGTCAGAGCCAACTGGAGGACAACTAAGAGCAATATGATTAAGCATGCCACTAGTGTTTCTTCTAGGAAGTTCACAATGCTCCAAGTCTATTACCTATAATCTCTTTTACTTACTCTTATTGTAACATAGGCAATTTGAGAGCATATGTTGATTCAATGGTTGGTTCTATAAGCATTTTCTGTTCTCCTGGTAAGAACGCTTGTGTATCACAAGGTAAGCAGAACTTACTCCTCTTTCTGAATTCATCTTCACTCTCACCACTCTCTTCAGTTCTTTTCCTGGTCTATTGTGCGGAGTCTGAGCATTATCAACTCTTTAGTTCCAGCTTCTCATTTGAATGGAGTTACACATATGGCACCAAACACAGGAGATTACCATCATCCCCGTTTATTGGAACATTTTATTTTCAAAGTCTTTGTTCTCAAAGCCACTAGGATTCCAGGATAACAAAAGTGGCAAGTAATTGTAATGCAAAATAGAAAAGGAGGATGTTGAAATTAAGTCAGGCCAACTAGAAACCTTATTATTGAAAAAGGTACCCACACAAATGTAAACACATTCACAATGAATTCTCTAATAGTTAATGTAGTGACCTGAAATAAAAATTAGAATTGCAATATCATGGTACAAATTCTAAGAAAACGAGAAGCTCAACTTACCCAGAGAGAAGAGCTTTATTGGCATAGATTTTTTTCTTTAATTTGAAACTTTGATTTGTTGTTGTCTTTGGTGGTGTTAGGTGTCGTCAAGTTGGTTCCGACTCATAGCAACCCTCTGTACAACAGAATAAAATACTGCCCCGTCCCGAGCCATTTTCATGATTGTTGTTTATGCTTTAGGTGAATTGTTGCAGCCACTGTGTCAATCCATCTCATTGAGGGTTTTCCTCTTTTTTGCTGACCCTCTGCTTTACCAAGCATGATGTCCTTCTCCAGGGACTGATCCTTCCTTATAACATGTCCACCATCCTTGCTTCTGAGGAGCATTTGGGTTGTACTTCTTCAAAGACAAATTTGTTCGTTCTTCTGGCCGTCCATGGTATATTCAATATTCTTCACCAACACCATAATTCAAAGGCGTCAATACTTCTGCAGTCTTCCTTATTCATTGTCCAGCTTTCACATACATATGAGACAATTGAAAACACCATGGCTTGGATCAGGCGCATCTTAGTCCTTAAAGTGACATCTTTACTTTTCAACACTTTAAAGAGGTTTTTTTTGCATCAGATTTGCTCAATAAAATGCATGGTTTGATTTCTTGACTGCTGCTT
This sequence comes from Trichechus manatus latirostris, assembly GCF_000243295.1. Classification (NCBI taxonomy): domain Eukaryota; kingdom Metazoa; phylum Chordata; class Mammalia; order Sirenia; family Trichechidae; genus Trichechus; species Trichechus manatus. The sequence continues at coordinate 7,402,655 of NW_004443993.1, forward strand.
CCATGGATGTTGATTGTGGATCCAAGTAAAATGAAATCCTTGACAACTTCAATCTTTTCTCCATTTATCATGATGTTGCTTATTGGTTCAGTTGTGGGGATTTTCATTTTCTTTATGTTGAGGTGTAATCCATACTGAAGGCTGTAGTCTTTGATCTTCATCAGTGCTTCAAGTCCTCTTCACTTTCAGCAAGCAAGGTCATGTCATCTGCATATCAAGGGTTGTTAATGAGTCGTCCACCAAGCCTGATGCCCTGTTCTTCTCCATATATTCCAACTTCTTGGATTATTTGCTCAGAATATACATTGAATAAGTGTGACGAAACGATACAACCCTGACACAGACCTTTCATGACTTTATACCAAGCAGTATCCCCTTCTTCTGTTCAAACGACTGCTTCTTGTTCTATGTACAGGTTCCTCATGCACACAGTTATCTCAAATATGATAAAACCCATTAAGAAACATGTTAAACACTTCATTCTTCAGATGGTGTGTTTCTGTGAACTATAAATGTCAATTATAAAAGAAGGAAAAAGAGTGACTCTTACATTGCCTAACTCAAAGTTTCAAATTAATTAGATTATAATGTGCATACTCTAAGTCAGACAATATTTTTCATAAATATTATATGCTATGGAGACATCTATTAAAAGCCTGAAGTGATCGTTTCAGTGCAAAATCCCTGATAGAGCTTCATTATATTTTTCTTTCTAAATTAACGTTGCAGGCTTCTAACGGATGCTTTCATTAGTTGTGGATATTATCAGCAAAATTTGGCAAAATAAAATCTGTCACTGTGGAATATTCATTAAGTTCAGTTTCTGTCAGTCAATCTTAGATGTTTTCTAAAACTTATGATTTCAGTGAGAATCTAAAAGCTAAGTGAGAAACTAAAAATCCCCAAACAAACCCCCTTCTTATGGTCCATAATAAAAAGGGCATTATATGTCTTTTGTATTTCATAATTGCCAAACAACTGGCTCTTCTTTCATTTTTTTATGCCCAGAGGCACTCCTTTAGAAGGTTGTTCTAATGCTCTATGGAATGAAAAACAAAAATCTATACTAATTTAAATACATATCCTTCATGACACAACTGCAATAAAAGTGTGTGGGTTTCTATGCACCATTAGAAGAATTCCACGGTCAGTGGGGAAAAAGGGAGAAAATCTGAGAGGGCAAGGGAGTCAACGGAGATGCTGAGACAGAAAGAGATACACAAAAGGCCCGCATAGAGCAAGAGGTAAACAGTCACAGGCCAAGGCAGAGCAACCCTGGGAAATTCAGCTGAGATGCTTACCGGTAATATTCCTATTGATTTCCTTGGGATGCTGACAGTTCATAATGAGAGTATATGGCACTGATTCTTGATAAATGAGTATGAAATTCATGGGAGCACACGTTGGGGCTGCAAGATGAGACAAAGACAAGGTCTTGTGAGTGAAATTGAAAGAAAACAGACATTTGTGGAACTTTTAATCATGATGTTGACACTCAGAATCTATCATGAAGTGTATTTTATTTTGCCATTTACAATTTATTTCAAGGGCTCGAATTAAATAAGAAAACAAAAAAGAGAAAAATTAATGATTTTCCATGGAAATTAAGTGACTTCCAAAGAAGAGAACATAAAGAGGAGAAAAGAGGAATTGGCATTTTCAAGTTATCTCCACCCTAAACATATGAGGACCATTATAAAAAACAAAGGAATATATACGTATTTAGTGAGGTTGTTGGCTACACGTCTCCAAGAGACAAAATTCTGTTACAACTGTAGGATTTATAAGTGAAAAAGTCATCTAATTGTGTATTGCCTTAAAAGCCAAACAATACATAATGAGTTAATCTCAGGTTAAAACATCTTGCTTAGGCAAATACTGGGTATCTTTTAAAGAAGTCAAAGAAATATTTAAAAATTGGAAAGGCAAGTAGTCTATGACAGTCTTAGTGCCACCCTTGCAGGAAATTCTGTCCATGCTTCATAAAGCTAATTTAACCACATTTGTGTTCAGTGAAATTTTAAATATACTTAAAGGTGTATCAAACTGACTGAACTAGCTCAGCATCTTCTGGGCTTCTTTGCCACCTGCTTTCTCACTCTCTATGTGACACCACCACCCGTCTGTCAGTTTGTCATACTGTGGAGGCTTGCATGTTGCAATGATACTGGAAGCTATAACACTGATATTTCAAATACGAGAAGGGTCACCCATCGTGGACAGGTTTCAGCAGAGCACGCAGACTAAGACTGACTTGCAAGATGGCTTAATGATTTACTTCTAAAAATTATCCAATGAAAATCTTAAGTGTCACAACAGAATATTATCCTGGTGCTGGAAGATGAGCCCCTAGGTTGGAAGGAACTACACAGTGGCTGCAACAATGCACCAAATACCAACAATCATGAAGATGGTGCAGGATCAAAGTTTCTTTCCATCATATGTGGGGTTGCCATGAGTCAGAGCCAACTGGAGGACAACTATAGCAATATGATTTGGCATGCAGTTAGTGTTCCTTCTAGGTAGATCACAATGCTCCAAGTTTATTATCCATAATGTCTCTTAGTTACTCTTAGTTTGACATAGGCAGTTCCAGAACATAGGCTGATTCTATGGTTGGGTCCTGGAAACATTTTCTAATCTCCATGAAGGAATGCTTTTGTATCACAAGGTAAGTAGAACTTGGTCCTCTATCTGAATTCATCCTCACTCTCACCACTCTCTTTGGCTCTTCTGTTGGTCTATTGTGCAGACTCTGAACATTATCAACACACTAATTTCAGTGCCTCTTTTGAATGGAGTTCCACACATGGAGTGAAATACAGGAGATGATGAATCATTCCCATTTATCAGATCATTTTATTTTCAAAGTTTTGGTTGTTAAAGCCACTAGGATTCCAGGTTAACGAAAGTGGCAAATAATTGTAATATCCTCACAACACATGTAAGATATTAAAATTTTCTCAAAAAACTAAGAAGGAGGATGAAAAGAAGGAGAAATAGAAAGATGAAGAAGAACACAGAGAAGAAGAAAAAGGAGGAGAAGGAGAAGGAAGAGAGGACTAAGCAGCAGCAAACAATGAAAGGTCAAGTGTAGTTGATTCCTAGTAAAGAGACTGCATATTTATGTGTTAATGAACTTGTTGAATATCTTAGATCAGGGACCTTCTTGCAAGAAATGCAGATTTGAAATAGCAAGACAACAGAACTGAAAGAAGAGTTGTTCTCATAAAGAGTTAATTAAAGATATTTTCTAGCCCAGGTAGGAAGGTAAGATAGAGTCATAAATTTATGTAGATTATTATACCAAACATAATAAAGATTTTTGAATTTATGGAAGTAATTAAAAGATCTGTCTTTTTAACTAGTCAGAATAGCGTATTTTCTCTTAATTGTGCTAAAATTCAAATTGATGTTTATTTAAAAAGCAATCAAATGGAGATGAATAGATTGCTTCACTGAATCTGTTATATTTAAAAAGATGAAATAGCTCTTCAACTTCGTTGTTGTTGTTAGGTGCCATTGAGTCAGTTCTGACTCATAGTGACCCTATGTACAAGAGAATGAAAAACTGCCCAGTCCTAGGCCACCGTCACAATCTTTGCTATGCTTGAGCACAGTGAGTCCATCTCCTTGAGGGTCTTCCTCTTTATTGTTGACCCTCTGATTTACCAAGCGCGATGTCCTTCTCCAGGGACTGGTCCCTCTTGATAGCATGTCCAAACCAAGTAAGATGAACTCTCTCCATCCTTGCTTCTAAAGAGCATTTTGGCTGTACTTCTTCCAAGACATATTTGTTTGTTCTTCTAGCAGTTCATGGCAATCTCAATGTTCTTTGCCAACACCATAATTTAAAGTCATCAGTTCTTACTCAGTCTTCCTAATTCATTATCCATCTTTCACATGCATATGAGGCAATTGAAAACACCATGGCTTGGATAGCTGCACCTTAGTCCTCAAAGTGACATATTTGCTTTTTAAGATTTTAAAGAGGTCTTTTGCTGCAGATTTGCCCAGTGCAATACGTACATTTGATTTCTTGACTGCTGCTTCCATGAGCATCAATTGTGGATGCAAGTAAAATAAAGTCCCTGACAACTTCAGTATTTTCCCAATACATTGAAGAGTTTGTCATTAAAGAATATATATATAACAACAATCTACTTCACCAGTTATGCAAGTTCCTTTTCCTTAAGCCAAATGAATGTTAGCGAGTAGAGAGGCTCTTCTTAGAATTAATGTCTTAAATGTTTTTATCATATGAACTACACTATTTTATAATATTTGGAAGAAAATGTGTCCTTAATTACTTTGATGATCTCTGCTAAATAGAAAAGAATGTTTCTTGACTGCTCCTCTCCAATCTCTAGAAGGGTGCCTGGAGGGGTCTGTTAGAGACATACATCCGATCAGGATACTCCCTGGTTTAAATTTCTTCAATGACCATCTATCTTCTTTAGATGAAAGGTAAAAAATAAATAATAAACAAATACCAGGTCTTCCATGATTTAGGCACTACTTTCTTTTACAGTGTCATTTCACCTTGTTGCCTCATGAAGGCTGTGCTCCAGACACTTTAAATATTTGTAACCATCTCCTGAGCACATCCTCTCTGTGACACCAGCTTGTGTGTTTTTGCACATGCTGTTCCTGCCCTTTGGAAGGCCCTGGAATGGGTAACTGATCAGCCACCCAGGCCACAGCTCAAACATTACTTCCTCTGTGAAACCTCTTATTTCTCCAGACAGAATTAGGTTTTTTGATCTATTTTCTCCGATTTCAACTTCTCCCAAATTCTTGGATTGAACTTCTCATGTTCCTTCAGGTATTCTTTTTTTTTTTTTTTTTAAATGTTTTTCTTCTTCACTGTATTATAATTCTTTCAAAGATACAGCCTGTCATGGATTGAATTGCGTCTCCCAAAAATGTGCGTATCAATTTGGCTGGACCAAGATTACTGGTATTATGTGATTGCCCACCATTTTGTCATCTGATATGATTTTCTTATGTGTTGTAAGTCCTGCCTCTATGATGTTAATGAGGGAGTTGGGCGGCAGTTGCGTTGATGAGGCAGGATTCAATCTATGGGATTGGATTGTGTCTTTAGCTGGTTTCTTTTGGGGTATAAAAGAGAGAAGCAAGCAGAGAGACTGGGGGACTTCATACTGCCAAGAAAGCAGTGCTGGGAGCACAGCGTGTCCTTTGGACCCATGTTTCCTGTGTGGCAAAGCTCCTAGTCTGGGGAAGATTGATGACAAGGATCTTCCTCCAGAGCCAACAGAGAGACAAAGCTTTCCCCTGGAGCTGATTCCTTGAATTTGGGCTTTTAGCCTATTTTACTGTCAGGAAATAAATTTCTCTTTGTTAAAGCCATCCACTTGTGGTATTTCTGTTATAGCAGCACTAGATAACTAAGACAGCAAGGATTTCATTTTACTTGGATCCACAATCAACGCCCAAGGAAGCAGCAGTCAGGAAATCAAACGACAAATTGCATTGGGCAAATCTGCTGCAAAAGACCTCTTTAAAGTATTAAAAAAAAGCAAAGATGTCACTTTAAGGACTAAGGTACACCTGACCTAAGCCATGGTATTTTCAGTTGCCTCATATGCATGCAATGAATAAGGAAGACAGAAGAGGAATTGACACCTTTGAATGATGGTATTGGTGAAGAATATGCAATATACCATGGACTGCCAAAAGAACAAACAATCCTCTCTTGGAAAAAGTACAGCCAAAGTGCTCCTTAGAAGCAAGGATGGCAGGACTTTGTCTCACATACTTTGGACATGTTATAAGGAGGGACCCATCCCTAGAGAAGGACATCATGCTTGGTAGAGTAGAGGGTGAGAAAAGAAGAAAGCCCTCAAGGAGATGGACTGACACAGTGGCTGCAACAATGAGCTCAAGCATAGCAAAAATTGTGAGGATGGCCAAGGACTGGGCAGTTTTTTGTTCTTTTGTACATAGGATCACTATGAGTCAGAACTGACTCAATGACACCTAACAACAACAGGAAGAAGGAGACTAGAATAAAATGTTCATGCAGTCGTTGGCGGGTAACTTCATGTTTTATAAATTTTCAGGAAATAAAATTAAAAAAATAAAAATAAAAATTTTATCATTGACTCATCAGCAGGATTTCTGTCCTCTAGGACCACTGAGCACATATGATCCCAGATAATGAGTATCAAAATTCATAACTTACATCAAAAATTCTGAATTTATGTTTTAATCAGCATGTCTTCATAAATGAGAACACATAGTATCAACAAAAAGTCAAAGGAAAAAATAATTCAGTCTTGTAAGGGTTATTTCATTCACTTTATTTCCTTCTCACAGTTATAAAATCTGCAGACACTTCTAAATTACTTCTTGCTTCTCATCATAACCCAGGGATATCATGTACATGCTGTTTAAACTTTTATCTGGATTATTATCTGATTTGACAATCACCTTTGCTACTAACCACATTTGAAATTAATATCTTTTTGTCAGCAGTGAGTCTCACCATTGGTGTCCCTATAAGGTTGGACAGTTGATGAGAAATCAATAGGGTTTATTTATCAACTCAGATGTTGGTGTGCACTTTGTGTTTATGAAAGAGAAAAATGAATGAATGAATTTTCTTGCATTAAGAGGAAATTGTTAGTCTTCTTTCACTCAGGGAAGACAAAATTTCTTACATTTAGTTCCTTTCAAATAAAAAAAAGAAGGGTCTTAGTTGTCCCCCCAGCAGGTCACTCATTCAGCTGTTGTTATTCTTCCTAAGAGACTGTGAACATTGGCTTCCAGGGCAGGATCTTGGGAGGAAGAGTTAATCAACGCATGCACAGTGTGTAAAATAGAAAAGGAGGATGTTGAAATTAAATCAGGCCAACTAGAAAACTTATTATAGAAAGAAGTACCCACAAAAATGTAAAAATATTCAGAATTAACTTGCTAATAGTTAAGGTAGTAACCAGAAATAAAAAATTAGAACTGCAGTGCCATGGTATAAATTCTAAAAAAAGAAACTCAACTCACCCAGAGAGAAGAGCTTTGTTGACACAATTTTTTTTGCTTTTTTTTCTTTAATTTGAAGCTGTGTGGTTTATTTTACCTCAAATATGATAAAACCTATTAAGAACCATGTTAAGCCCTGCATTCTCCAGGCGTTGCATTTCAGTGAAGTATAAATGCCAAATATAAAAGAAGAAAAAATAGTGACTCTTACATGTAGCTAACCCAACGACTCAAGTTAATTAGACTATAATGTGCACATTCTGAGTTAGACAATATTTTTCATAATAGTTATTTGCAATGGTGACATCTATTAAAGCCTATAGGGATCATTTAAATGCAAAATCCCTGAGAGAAGTCTATTATATTTTTTATACTAAATTAACATTACAGGCTTCTAATGGATGCTTTAATTAGGTATGGATGTTATCAGCAAAACTTGGCAAAATAAAATCAGTCACTGAGTAATATTCATTAGGTTCAATTTCTGTCAGTCAATACTATGTTTTTCTGAACATTATGATTTCAGTGAGAGGCTAAAAGCTAAGTGAGAAACTAAAAACCCCAGTCAAACCTCCCTCTTCTGTGCCATACAAAAATGCGTGGTCATTAGGTGTCTTCCATATGTCATAATTGCCAGTCGGCTTCTCTTCCATCTTTTATGCTCAGAGCCACTCCATTAAAAGGTTGTTCTAATGCTCCATAAAATGAAAAACCAAAGTTCTATGCTAATTTAAATACATATCTTTCATGAGTCAACTGGAATGAGGTGTGTGTGTATGTGTGTGGGTTTCTATGCACCATTAGAAGAATTCCACTGTCCATGTGGGGCAAAGGGAGAAAATTAGAGAGAGTTAGGGAGAAATGGAGATGCTGAGACAGAAAATGATACAGAAAAGTCCTGCATAGTGCAAGAAGTAAATAATCACAGACGAAGGAAGAGCATGCTGGAAAACTCAGCTTAGGGGCTTACCGAAAATTTTCCAGTTGGCTTCCAGGAGAGGCTTGCAGCTCACAATGACAGCACGTGGTTTCCCTTTTTCAGGAATGACTGTCAAATACATGGAAGCAGAGTTCGGGTCTGTGAGATGAGACAGGGAGAAGGTCTTGTCATTGGAATTGAAAGAAAACAGACTTTTGTGAGACTTTTAACTATGGTGTTGACACTCAGAATCTATCATGAACTATATTATGTTTATTTTGTCATTTACAATTTAGTGCAAGGGTTTAATTTAAATAAGCAAAGAAAAAAAGAGAGAAAAATTAATGATTTTCCATGGAAATGACTTAGGAGTTAAGGAGCCATTATTCCCTGTCCTTGAATATAAAGAAAGTGACCCAGCTGTAGCAGCAAGGACTCACAAGGACACATCAACTGGTCCTTAAGGGATAAAAACAGTAGCTAGGACAACCTTGGAAAACATTTTTTAGGAAACATTTCACATAAACAAATACTTAGATAGAGCACATAAGAGCCACATATTTTCCACTCTTACATTTTTCTATTCACATTTAGTAAATAGCAAGATTTGTTGGACCAATGAAGACTCTCCTGACTGTCATTAATGAAGTTTATACCAATGATTATTGAGAAAGACAATTTAAAATGTAGAATCACAGTGATTTAACAGTTTTTAGTCAATCTGTGAAAAGATGAATATTTTAATGATTTTACCCATTTGTAATGTCAATATATAGTGATAATTCTGTAATATTGTTTATACTCAGGCAGTCCTAGCTCTGGCAGCATGCTTGTCCATTTCCTACTTTTGCCTATTTTGTAACATTCTCTGAACTTGGGAGACATAGCTCTGGCAGCATGCTTGTCTGTTTCCCACTTTTGCCTGTTGGAACATAGGCTGAATAAAATCTTTCTTCTTGCTTTACTATAACTTTGTAGAGATTTTATCCTAGGACAATTAAATGACCCAGTTGCAGCAGGATTTTTCTGAAGCCTAGGATCCAGTCGACCTTGAGGAGACATGGACTGTGGAGCAGAAGCCAGCAAAGAGAGGTCCTGTCTTCTGTACCCCAAGCATTCACACTCCACATAACTTTGACACCAGCGGGGTAAGTGCTCTCAGGAAATGAGCCTTTGCTTATTCTTTCTTGATCTTTTTCTCATGTTTTCTAAAGTTTTTTTTCAGAGTTTGTTTGAAAACTGGTTGTTAGATTAAAGAGACTCTTTCTTAGATTTTTGCTTGATGTTTGGTTAAAAGTGACATCTAGGGACTCTGTTGGTGAACTGCAGTTTGATGTCCAGATTCAGGTGTTTGAAACATTAAAAAAGTAATTCTATCTTCAAAGAGCTCTGGGTCACAGTAAGTGCAAAATTCAGACATGGGTCAAGGAGTGAAAGCTATTAGGGCAGTCATAGGTGCTCATCACGAGCTTTAAAGACTCCCATGACGGGATAAAGTAGTCGCAAGACAGGCTAGAGTGCTGGGCTGCCGGCCACCCACAAGCAACATTTCACCCAATGAAGACACATATTGGTCTGTCTTAGCCATCTAATACTGCTATAGCAGAAATACCACAAGTGGATGGCTTTAACAAAGAGAAATTTAGTTTCTCACAGTCTAGTAGGCTAGAAATCCAAATTCACGGCATCAGCTCCAGGGGAAAGCTTTTTCTCTCTATCAGCCTTCTCATCAGTGTTCCCCTGGACTAGGAGCTTCTCTGCACAGGGATCCCAGGTCCAAAGGATGCGCTCTGCTCCCAGCACTACTTTCTTGATGGCATGAGGTCCACCACTCTCTGCTTGCTTCCCTTTCCTTTTATCTCTTGTAAGATAAAAGGTGGTTCAGGCCACACGCCAGGGAAACTCCCTTTACATTGGATCAGGGATGTGACCTTAGTAAGGGTGTTACTATCCCACCCTAATCCTCTTTAACATACAATTACAATCACAAAATGAGGGCAACCACCCCATACTGGGAATCCTGGTACAGCCAAATTGATACACACACTTTTTGGGGAACATAATTCAATCCATGACATTGGTCTAAGCAAAAAAACTGTCCAGACCTGTGGCATTCCTCATTAGGTTTCTTTTTGTGACTTAGAGAAAATCTGGAAAATAGTGCTCTGTTTTGAAACCTCTTTCTTTTCACCTTTACAAATTTAAAATGGGAAATAACCAAGAGAAAAGTAAGAATGATGGCCCACCATCTGGCACACCCACTGCCTATATGTTAAAGGATTTGGGGCCTAATTCAGCTCAGTCTTTAGAAAAATGGCATGATTTTAAAAAAGAAAAGTTTTCATTATAATTACCTACATGGGGGAATTCTGAATTGGCCAGATTAGACTTTTTAAAATGTAAATTAGAAGCAGAAGTATCTAAAATAAATTAAAATCAGTGGGAAGTATTCTTCTTACACTCCTACTGAAATGCCTTTTAGCTCTTTAGGGTTTTTTTTGTTGTTGGTGGTGGTGGTCTTGTATTTTTACTTTTGCTTCTGTTTGTCTTTTTATGTTGACCTTGATTTTGGTGCACAAATTGGCTTGATAAAAGTTTTTACAAAGGATCACAGCATCTTTTGAGCCACCCCATTCCATGGCAGTCTCTTGCTAGGGTTTTGCCTTGCCTCTGAGAAACCAAAAGTAATGCTTCTCTTTCAAATTCTAAAAATTTTGTAAGAACATATTTGGGTGTAATCACCAAATCTTGCAAGAAAATAGGTGATGTCAATTCACAGGGGGGAGTGGCAGCTCTTGATCAGTTTTATGAAATTCACAGGGGGAGGTGGCAGCTGCAGATCTGTTTTATGATATAGTTTCTCAATAAAGAATCACAATGTTGAAATTAAAATCAGTAGCTACTTTAAAGTACTTTACAACCTGATTTCCTCTTTAAGGAACTTTCTTTTGATGCTTGGGTTTTCTCAAAAGGTCTTATATTCCTACATCTGAGGGTCTGGTAAATTAATACGTTTTATCTAGAACCTGTTTTTTTCTGTTAAATTGAGTTGATCTTATAAAAAGTTGCTATATACACTTTAAGAAACCAGGTTCCCCATATTCTTGTTTTGTGTGGTATAAACCCTTTCTTGGAGCTGACCTCGCATACTAGTGAGTTTACGTGGTCTTTCTATCTCGTTTTGTTCTGAGAGCTTGCTTCTGGTCTAGAATGTTATATCTGAGTTTCTAGCTTGTATCAGGTTGGATGCTATGGCTGACAGTTGCTGTTTTTTCTAACGCTGTGTTAAAACTTCATTTCTTTCCTAGTTCAAGAAAAACTGTGTCTTGTGTCTGTCTTATGATTTAGAAAGCATGCCAGAGATAGGGACTATGTCAATCTTAAAAGTGAAAGCTTTCTAAGTAACTTAAGCTAGATATTATGAAATATGTTTTATTTAAGGAAAAAATTAATGTAAAACTAGCAATTCCAGAATGGGAAAATGGAGGCACAGGACAAGCCTAGAGAAAGAGAGAGAGAGAGAGAGAAGGCTAGCCAAGAAATGATGGATTCATTTACAAAATTGCTAAAAAGCTTTGGTAATTTCTGGATAATAAAAGTTGTGATAAAGAGAAAGCAAAACTTCTTACCAAGAGAATAATAAAAGGGAAAAATCAGTTACCTTTTGTCTTTTAAAATATCTAAGCCAGCCTAAGCATATGTAAATGAATTTAGGATGACTAGTTCTTGTCTCTAATCATGAACCAAAAATAGAGAGGGCAGGGCAGGATCAGATCTCCTTGGCCCCAAGCATCTGAGGTCATATAGCTCCAGGGAAGCTTTTGAAAGACCCCTCACAACTAGATAAGGACTTTTTTTAAGACAAAAGAAAATTACAGTCTCACTATAACAGAACATCAATTCCTCGAATACAAGTTCAAGTTGAAGCTAAGAAAATTAGACCAATTCCACGAGAGCCAAAGGACGACCTTGAGTATATCCACCCTGCATTTAGAGACTATCTCAAGAATAGATTTGATGCATTGAACACTAATGACATAAGACCAAATGAGTTGTGGAATGTCGTCAATGACACCATACATGAAAAAAAGCAGTCATTGAAAACACAGGAAAAGTACTCACTTTGGCAGCACATATACTAAAATTGGTACAATACAGGGAAGATTAGCATGGCATCTAAGCAAGGATGACATACAAATTTCTGTAGTGTTCCATATTCTTACACTAAATAGACAAGAGATAAGTGGTAACTTTGGTGAGGGGTAAGACAGTACACAATACTGGGGAAGCCAGGACAACTTGTACAAGACAAGGCCATGGAAGCTCCATAGACACATTCAAACTCCCTGAGGGACTGAATTGCTGGGCTGAGGGCTGTGGGGACCATGGTCTCAGGAAACATCTCGCTCAATTGGCATAACACAGTTTGTAAAGAAAATGTTCTACTTTCTACTTTGGTGAGTAGCATCTGGGGTCTTAAAAGCTTGTGAGCAGCCATCTAATATACTCCACTGGTCTCATCTTGTCTGGAGCAAGGGAGAATGAAGAAAATCAAAGACACAAGGCAAAGATTAGTGAAAAGGACTAAATGGACCACAACTATCACAGCCTCCACCAGGCAGAATCCAGCAAAACTAGATGGTGCCTGGCAACCACCACTGACTGCTCTGACAGGGATCATAATTAAGGTTTCCAAGCAGAGCTGAAAAAAATGTAGACAAAATTCTAACTTACAAAAAAGACCAGACTTACTGGCCTGACAGAGACTGGAGAAACCTTGAGAGTTGTTGCACATGATCAAGAATTGAAGGTACTGAAGGAAGAAGTCCAAGCTACACCGAAAGCACTGGCAAAAAAACACGGCTCCAAAAATTGACAGAATACCAATTGAGATGTTTCAACAAATGAATGCAGTGCTGGAAGTGCTCACTCGTATATGCTAAGAAATTTGGAAGACAGTTACTTGGCCAACCAACTGGAAGAGAAGTGCCCCTTGACACCCTTTTAGTTCAGTAATGAAGTCACTCCTGAGGTTCACCCTTCAGCCAAAGATTAAGCAGGCCCATAAAACAAAATGAGACTAAAGGGGCACAGCAGCCCAGGGACAAGGACTAGAACGAAAGAGGGGACAGGAAAGCTGGTATTGGGGAACCACAGTTTGAGAAAGAAGAGTGTTGAAATTTCATGGGGTTGGTAACCAATGTCACAAAACAATATGTGTAATAATTGTTTAATGAGAAGGTAGTTTGTTCTGTAAACCTTCATCTACAGTGTAATAATAAAAAATAAATAAAAAGAAAAAAACTAAAGAAATTAAAGGCATACAGATTTTAAAAAGACAGGAAAGGAAGAAAAGATCAAAATGGATGTAAGAAGAGGCTCTAAAACTTGCTCTTGACCTTCAAGTAGCAAAGTGAATGGAAGAAATGATGAAATAGAAGAGTTGAACAGAAGATTTCAAAGGGCAGCTTGAGAAGACAAAATAAAGTATTATAATGACATGTGCAAAGAACTCGAGATAGAAAACTGAAAGGGAAGAACAGGCTCAGCATTTCTCAAACTGAAAGGACTGAAGAAAAAATTCAAGCATCAAGTTGCAATACTGAAGGATTCTATGGACAAAATACTGAACGATGCAGGAAGCATCAAAAGAAGATAGAAGTTATACAGAGAGTCACTGTACCAAAAAGAATCGGTTGATGGTCAGTCATTTCAGGAGGTTACATATGATCAAGAAAAGAAGGTACTGAAAGAAGAAGTCCAAGCTGCACTGAAGGCATTAGCAAAAAACAAGGCTCCAGGAATTGACAGAATACCAACTGAGATGTTTCAACAAATGGATGCAGTGCTGGAAGCACTCACTCGTATATGCTAAGGAATTTGAGGGATGGTTACTTGGCCAACTAACTGGAAGAAATCCATATTTATGTCTATTCCAAAGAAAGGTGACCCAACTGAATGTGGAAATTATCAAACAATTTCATTAATATTACACAAATAAAATTTTGCTGAAGACCATTCAAAATTGGTTGCAGTTACATATCAACAGGGAACCGCCAGAAATTCAAGCATGATTCAGAGGAGGATGTGGAACAAGGGATATCATTGCTGATGTTAGATGTATCTTGGCTGAAAGCAGAGAAGTTGACCTGTGTTTTATTGATTATGCAGAAGCATTTGACTATGTGGTTCATAATAAATTATAGATAACATTGTGAAGAATTGGAATTCCAGAACACTTAATTGTGCTTATTAGGAACCTGTACATAGAGCAAGAGGTAGTCATTCGAACAAGGGGATACTTCGTGGTTTAAAGTCAGGAAAAGTGTGCGTCAGGGTTGTATCCTTTCACCATATTTATTCAATCTGTATGCTGAGAAAATAATCAGAGAAGCTGGACTACATGAAGAGGACTGGGGCAACAGGATTGGAGGAAGACTCATTAACAACTTGCATTATGCTGATGACACAACCTTGCTTGCTGAAAGTGAAGATGACTTGAAGCTCTTACTGATGAAGAGATCACAGATCACAGCCTCAACATGAAGGAAACAAAAACTGGACCAATAAGCAACATCATGATAAACAGAAAAAAGACTGAAGTTGTCAAGGATTTCATTTTACTTGGATCCACAGTCAACACCCAGAGAAGTAGAAGTCAAGAAATCAAACAATGAATTGCATTGGGAAAATCTACTACAAAAGACATCTTTAAAGTATTAAAAAGCAAAGATGCCACTGTAAGGATTAAGGTGCTCCTGATCCAAGCCATGATGTTTTCAATTGCCTCGTACGCTTGTGAAAGCTGGATAATGAATAAGAAAGACCCAAGAATAATTGTGAATTACAATGTTGGTTAAGAATGTTGAATATACCATGGACTGCCAGAAAAAATGAACAAATCTGTCTTGGAAGAAGTATAACTAGAATGCTCCTTAGAAGTGAGGATGGCAAGAGTTCATCTCACATACTTCAGACATGTTATCAGGATGCTCCAGTCCCTGGAGAAGGACATCATGCTTGGTAGAGTGTCATCCAAAAAGAGGAAGACCCTAAAGGAGATGGATTGACACAGAGGCTGTAACAATGAGCTTAAGCATAGTAATGATCATGAGGATGGAGTAGGACTGGGCAGTGTTTCATTCTGTTGTACATAGGGTCCCTATGAGTCAGAACTTACTCGACGGCACCTAACAACAATAAACATAGCTATCAGAAATTGGGTAGATCTCAATCATAAAAGAATTGTAAACAAGTTATCTCCACTGTAGAGGAATTCTAGGAAGCCAAAAAATAGAAATCGCAATGAGACACGCCTGAAATGTCCTAGGGAAATGTTTTTGCCCCTAGCTAGAGACTTAAAATTATATCCATATACTGATGGCCTCATGGCCATATTAAGTTTTGTCATCTGCAGGTAAGTTTTTATTTTGCTGAAAATGTTTCACCAAAATATCTCAACAAAAAGGTGGACTATATTGGACTTGTGAAAAGGTCTATAACTATACTGAATCAAGATTTGCAGAACTCTTATGTAGAAGCCTAGGGGTTCACAGACTGCGGCTAATCCAGAATCACATGGAACAAAAATTAACTACATAGGATTGAGGGGACTAAAAGATTACTCTGGATTTTACTTGGGAATACTGCTGTTGTTTTAAAGTCCTACTTTCTGGATATAAGAAACCATTTTCCTCCTTTCTCCTAAATTATCTAACTAATGGGTTTAAATATTCTAACTCTCAAATTACAAGTTCCTGTTGGTAAACTTATTAAAATTTTAAATATCATAACCAGAGAAATGTCTGAAGTTTGAGCTATGATTTTAAAAAAATAGAATGGGATTAGATTTCCTGTTAGTCTCTCAAGGAACAGTTTGTGCCTTAATAGATAAATGTTACTGTGTTTATATTAATATGCATTCTGAGGTTTTTCAGAATGCAGTTGCTGCCGAAGAATATTGACTATACCGTAACTGCCAAAAGAAGAAGTACAGCCAGAAAGCTCATTAGAAGCAAGGATGGCGAGAGTTCATCTCATATACTGTGGACATGTTGTTAGGAGGGACCAGTTCTTGGAGAAGGATATAGTGCTTGGCAAAGTAGAGGGTCAGTGAAAAAGAGGAAGCCTCTCAACAAGATAGATTGACACAGTAGCTGCAACAATGGTCTCAAGCCTAACAATGATTGTGAAGATGGCACAGGACTGGACATTGTTTTGTTCTCTTATACATAGGCTCACTATGAGTTGAAACTGTCTTAACAGCACTGTCATGGATTGAATTTTGTCCCCTCAAAATATGTGTCAGCTTGGTTAGGCCAGGATTCCCAATATTGTGTGGTTGTCCATTTTGTGATTGATGTAATTTTCCTATATGTTGTAAATTCTAATCTCTGCCTGTGGTTAATGAGGCAAGATTAGATTACGTTTAAGAAGATTAAGGTGAGATGTAACACACTTACTCAGGCCACATCTCTTATCCAATGTAAAGAGAGTTTTATCTCTTGTAAGATAAAAGGTGGCCTGCATCATCTTTTATCTTACAAGAGATAAAAGAAAAGGGAAGCAAGCAGAGAGTTGGGTACTTCACGCCACCAAGAAAGCAGCACCGGGAGCACACCATGTCCTTTGGACCTGGGGTCCCTGAGCCTGAGAATCATCTCAATCAGAGGAAGATTGATGACAAGGACCTTCCTCCGGAGTCACCAGAGAGAAAAAGACTTCCTCTAGAGCTGATGCCCTGAATTTGGACTTGTAACCTACTAGACTGTGGAAGAATAAATTTACCTTTGTTAAAGCCATTCACTTGTGGTATTTCTGTTATAGCATCACTAAATTACTAAGACAGGCACCTTACAACAACAACAACTTAGGAGGTAATTCATTCAGCTGTTGTTATTCTTCCTAAGAGGCTGTGAACATTGGCTTCCATGACAAGCTCCTGGTAGAAGAATTAATCTATGCACAGCATGCAAAATAGAAAAGGAGGATGTTGAAATTAAATCAGACCAACTAGAAAAGTTATTATAGAAAAACTACCCAC
Organism: Trichechus manatus latirostris; assembly: GCF_000243295.1. Lineage (NCBI taxonomy): Eukaryota > Metazoa > Chordata > Mammalia > Sirenia > Trichechidae > Trichechus > Trichechus manatus. The sequence continues at coordinate 7,419,622 of NW_004443993.1, forward strand.
AAAAATGTAAAAGTATTCACAATGAACTCTCTGATGGTTAATGTAGTGACCTGAAATAAAAATTAGAACTGCAATGCCATGGTACAAATTCTAAGAAAGAGAAACTCAACTTACCCAGAATGGAGCTTTATTGGTACAGGTTTTTTGTTTGTTTGTTTTCTTTAATTTGAAATTGTGTGGTATAGCTTACTCTAAATATGATCAAACCAATGAACTACCATGTTAAACTATGAAGTCTCCAGAAGTTGCATTTCTGGGAAGTTTAAATGCCAAGTATAAAAGAAGAAAAAAGAGATTCTTAAATGTGCTTAACACAATGGTTCAAGTTATTTAGACTATTATATGCACATTCTGAGTTATGCAATATTTTTCATAACAATTATATGCAATAGAGACATAAAACCTAAAGTGATCATTTAATTGCAAACTCCCTGATAGAACCGCATTATATTTTTCATACTAAATTAATATTACAGACTTCTAATGGATACTTTAATTAGGCATGGATGTTATCAGCCATATTTGGCAAAATAAAATCTGTCCCTGTGAAACAGTCATTAAGTTCAATTTCTTCAGTCAATATGAAATGTTTTCTGAACCTTATGATTTCAGTGAGAAGGTAAATGCTAAGTGAGAAACTAAAAATCTCCAGACAAACCTCCTGCACATGTGCCATACAAAATTTCATGATCATTACAATACCCTGGAGAAGGACATCATGCTTGGTAAAGTAGAGGTTCTGTGAAAAAGAGGAAGGCCCTCAATGAGATGGATTGACAGAGTGGCTGCATCGATGGGTTCCAGCATAACAATGATTATGAGTACGGCACAGGACTGCGTAGTGTTTCGTTCTGTTGTGCATGGGGTCCCTATGACTCAGAAGCAACTCGAAGGCACCTAACAACAACACAACAGGTGTCTTTTGTATTTTATAATTGCTATACAATTATGCTCAGAGGCACCCCATTGGAAGATTGTCCTAATGCTCTATAGACTGAAAAACAAAAGGTCTACACTAATTTAAATATATATCCTTCCTGAGGGAACTGGAATGAGATGAGTCTGTGTGAGGCTTTGTATGCACCATCAGGAGAATTCCACTGTCAGTGGGGGGCAAAGGAAGTAAATCAGAGAGAGTCAGGGAGTCAATGGCAATGCTGAGACAGAAAGGGGATACACAAAAAGCCTGTACAGCACAAGAGGTAAATAGTCACAGACCAAGGCAGAACAATGTTGGGAAATTCAGCTGAGATGCTTACCAGTAATTTTCCCACTGTCTTCTAGAGGAGGCTGGCAGCTCCCAAAGACAAAACGCTGCTCCCCTTCTAGATTAATGTCTTTTAAATCCATGTTGGCGGAGTTTGGGTCTGTGAGATGAGACAGAGATAAGGCCTTGTGATTGGAATTAAAAGAAAACAGACATTTGTGGGACTTTTAATCATGGTGTCGTTGCTCAGAATCTATCATGAACTGTATCACTTTTATTCTGCCATTTACAATTTATTTCAAGGGTTTGAATTAAATAAACAAGGAAACAAAAACAAATATCAATAATTTTTCATGGAAGTTCCAGAGGTGAAAATTCAGAGTGGAGGAAAGTAGAACTGACATCTTCCAGTGGTCTCTATACTAAACATATGAAGGCCATTATAAAAACAAAGAAATATACACATACTTAGTGAGTATGATGGCTACATATCTGCAATAGTCAAAATTCTGTTACATTTTGTAGACATGTGAAAAACTGATAGTCTAAATTGAATTAAAATAAAGAAGTTTATTAAAGGTTCAAGGCATCTCTAACTTGAGATCACCATAGCCCATGAAAATGGATCAGTGAAGTCCAAGGCACAGCAATTACAAAGATATTTTTATAGGGCTGGAGCAAAGAATGAGGTCTTCAAAATTTTGATTGGTTTATAGTGATTGATGTGAATAAAAGGGGGGAGAAAGCAATGCATGATTTTCAACATGATTGGTTATGTTAATACAACTGGCATACATTGATTTGCTGAAAGACATAATTACAAGATATGTGGTCTTGGAGGGGGTCTTATGACCAGTCAAAAACAATGGTGTGTTGGATACTTTTGAGAACAAGTTGTTAAAATTACCTTGCCCAGAGCATAAGACCTCCGGGGGAGATCAAACACAAAGTGTTTGATAACATTTGATTACAAATTCAGTCTTAGCTTAACCACAAAGCCTTAATAATAGAGTTAGTTCCTAAGTTACAGAGTTTGAATCTGTGTGAAGGTTACATTAAGCTTTAGCGTTAGTTCAGCCATTTTACTTTTAGGTCAGACAGATCTTTTTATTTTATATCCCATATCAAACCATAGGGTTTGTAAGTGAAAATGTCACCTAATTGTGTACTGTCTTAAAAGCCTAAGTAAACATAACGAGTTAAACTCAGGTTAAAACATCTTGCTTAGGTTAATACTAGCTATCTTTTAAAGAAGAAGTCAAAGAAATATTTAAAGATAGAAGAGAGAAGTGATATTTGAGGAAGACTGAAGACTTGATGCCTTTGAATTACGGTGTTGGTGAAGAATATTGAATATCCAAGGACTGCAAGAAAACTGAATAACTCTGTCTTGGAAGAAGTATAGCTAGAGTGCTCCTTGGAAGCGAGATTTAGTCTCACGTACTTTGGACATGTTATCAGGAGGGACCAGTCCCCAGAGTAGGACATCATACTTGGTAAGGTAGAGGGTCAGTGAAAAGAGAAAGACCCTCGTGAGATTTATTTACACAGTAACTGCGACAATGTGCTCAAACACAGCAACTATTGTGAGGATGGCACAGGACCCAGCAGTGCTTCCTTCTGTAGTACATAGGGTCACCATGAATCTGAACCTACTCGATGGCATCTAACAACAACAACAAGAAGTCTATGAGGGTCTTAATATCATCCTGGCATGAAACAGTGTCCTTCTTAAAGCTTCTTTTTCTACATGTTGTGTTTAGTGAAATTTTAAATATACTTTAAAGGTGGCAGCAAAGTGACTGAACAACTTTAGTATCTTCTGGGTTTCTACCACTTGCTTTCTCACTCTATATGCTTTGACACCACCACCCACCTCTCAGTTTTTCATACTGTGGTGGCTTGAACATTGCTAGGATGTTGGAGGCTATGTCACTGGTATTTTAAATACCAGCAAGGTCACCCATGGTGGACATGTTTCACCAGAGCTTCCAGACTACAGCTGACTAGGAATAAAGGTTTAATAATTTACTTACAAACATTAACCAATGATAATCCTAAGGATCACAACAGAATATTTTCCTATAAAGTGCTGAAAGTTGAGCCCCTAGGTTGGAAGGAACCACACAATGGCCACAATGGACTCAAATATCAATGATCATGAAGATGGTGCAGGATCGGGCAACGTTTCGTTCTGTCATACATGGGGTTGTCATGAGTCAGAGTTAACTGGGGGACAACTAACAGCAACACGATTTGGCATGCAGATAGTGTTCCTTCTAGGTAGTTCACAATGCTCCAAGTCTATTATTCATAATCTCTTTTAGTTACACTTAGTTTCACACAGGCAGTTCCAGAACATACGTAAATTCTATGGTTGGGTTCAAGGATTTTCTGATCACCAACTCGGAATGCTTGTGTATCACAAGGTAAGTAGAACTTGGTCTTCTTTCTGAATTCATCCTCACTCTCACCACTCTCTTTGGCTCTTCTGTTGGTCTATTGTACAGACTCTGAACATTATCAACACTCAAGTCCCAGTTTTTCTTTTGAACATAGTTCCACATATGAGGCCTGTCATGTATTGAATTGTGTCCCCCTAAAATATCTGTCAACTAGGCTAGTCAAAGATTCCCAGTATTGTGTGATTTTCCACCATTTTGTCATCTGATGTGATTTTCCTATGTTGTAAATCCTACCTCTACAATGTTGATGAGATGGGATTAGCAGCAGTTTTGTTAATGAGGCAGGATTCAATCTACAAGATTAGGTTGGGTTTTAATCCAATCTCTCTTTTTTTATGCTTATGGTTATAATTTTTTTTTATTGTACTTTAGATGAAGTTTTAAAAAATAGTTTCTCATTAAAAAGTTAGTACACATATTGCTTTATGACATTGGTTAACAACCCAACGACATGTCAACACTCTCCCTTCTCGACCTTGGGTTCCCTATTACCAGTTTTCCTGTCCCCTCCTGCCTTCTAGTCCTGACCCCTGGGCTGTTGTGGCTTATTAGTCTCATTCTGTTTTATGGGCTGTCTAATCTTTGGCTGAAGGGTGAATCTCGGGAGTGACTTCATTACTGAGCTAAAAAGGTGTCCAGGGGCCATACTCTTGAGGTTTCTCCAGTCTGTGTCAGACCAGTAAGTCTGGTCTTTTTTGTGAGTTAGAATTTTGTTCTACATTTTCTCCAGCTCCGTCCGGAACCCTCTGTTGTGATCCCTGTCAGAGCAGTCAATGGTGGTAGCCAAGCACCATCAAGTTGTACTGGACTCAGTCTGTGGAAAAGCCAGTCTCTTTTGAGATATAAAAGAAGTGAGCAGAGAGACATGGGGACCTCATACCAAGAAAGCAGCACCAGGAGCACAGTGCGTCCTTCGGACCCGAGGTTCCTACACTGAGAAGCTCCTAGTCCAGGGGAAGATTGGTGACAAAGATCTTCCTCCAGAGCCAACAGAGAGAGAAAGAGTTCCCCTGGAGCTGACACCCTGAATTTAGACTTATAGCCTACTAGACTGTGAGAGAATAAATTTCTCTTTATTAAAGTCATCCACTTGTGGTATTTCTGTTATAGCAGCACTAGATAACTAAGACAGGGCCAAATACAGGAAATCATTCCCATTTTTTCGACCATTTTATTTTCAAAGTCTTGGTTCTCAAAGCCACTAGGATTCCAGGTTAACCAAAGTGGCATGTAATTGTAATATCCTCACAAGAAACTAAAGATATTAAAATTGTTCAGAAAAAGAAACAAGAAAAAAGAGGAAAGGAGAAAGTTCAAAGGGAGAAGAACACAGAAAAGGAGAAGAAAAAGAGGAGAGGAAGAGAAAGAGAGGACAAAGCAGCAGAAAAGAAACAATCATAGATCAAGTGTAGTTGATCCCTGAGTAAAGAGACTACACATTTATGTGTTAATGAACTTGTTGAATACCCTAGATCAGGGACCTTCTTGCAAGAAAAGAATGTTTGATATAGTAACTGTCTCAGTCCTCTAGTGCTGCTCCAACAGAAATACCACAAGTGGATGGCTTTACAAAGAGAAATTTATTCTCTCACAGTCCAGTAGGCTACAAGTCCAAATTCAGGACATCAGCTCCAGGGGAATGTTTTTTCCATTGGCTCTGGAGAAAAGTCCATGTCATCAGTCTTCCTTTGGTCTGGGAGCTTCTCTGCGCGGGAACCTCAGGTCCAAAGGACGCACTCTGCTCCCAGCACCACTTTCTTGGTGGTATGAGGTTCCCATGTATCTCTGCTCGCCTCTCTCTTTTATACCTCAAAAGAGATTGCATCAGGACACTAATCTTGTCAACCTCATCACAGTGACAGAATATACAACACATGAGGAGATCACATATAATCTCATCATAGTGGTAGAGTTCACAACACATAAGGAAATCACATCAGATAACACAATCATACAATACTGGGAATCATGACCCAGCCAAGTTGCTACACACGTTTTTTGGGGGACACAATTCAACCCATGACAGTAACATAACAGAACGTAACGAAATGTTATTCTTGTAAGGATTTAATTCAAGGTATTTTCTAGGCCAGACAGGAAGGTAAGATAGAGTCACAAATTTACTTAGATTATTATACCAAACATAATCAAGATTTTTGACATTACAAAAGTAATTAAAAGTTTTGTTTTTTTATCTAGTCAGAAAAATTTGTTTTAAGTGTGCTAAAATTCAAATTGATGTTTAGAAAACAGTCAAATGAAGATGGTTAGATTGCTTCACTGAATCTGTTATGGTATTCAAAAAGATAAAATAGCTCTTCAACTTTGTTGTTGTTTTTATTAGGTGTCTTCTAGATACTTCGTACTCATAGCAACCCTATGTACAACAGAAGGAAATGCTACCCAGTCCTGCACCATGCTCACAGTAGTTGCTATGTTTGAGCCCATTGTTGCAACCACTATGTCAGTCCATCTCATTGAGGGTCTTCTTTTTTTTTTCATTGACCCTTTGCTTTACCAAGCATGATGTCCTTCTACAGGGACTAGTCCTTCCTCATAATATGTCCAAAGTAGGTGAGATGAAGTCTTGCTATCCTGGCTTTTAAGGAGCATTCTTGCTGTACTTCTTCCAAGACAGATTTGTTTGTTTCTCTGGCAATCTATGGTATTCTCAATGTTCTTCACCTATATCATAATTCAAATGCATTAATCTTCTTCAGTCTTTCTTATTCATTGTCCAGCTTTCACATGTATATGAGTTGTTTGAAAATACCATGGCTTGTATCAGGTGCGCCTTAGCCCTCGAAGTGGAATCTTTGCTTTTTAAGATTTTAAAGAAGTCTTTGGCAGATTTGCCCAATGCAATACATCATCTGATTTCTTGTGTCTGCTTCCATAGACCTCGACTGTGGATGTGAGTAAAATGAAATCCTTGACAACCTCAATATTTTCTCAATACATTGAAGAATTTGTCATTAAAAACAACAATAATAGCAACAACAATCCAGCAACACCTAATCCAATCTATTTCAGGTGTTATATAAATTATTTTTCCTTAAGCCATGTGAGTGTTAGTAAATAGAGAGGCTCTGGTTGGAATTAATGCTTTGGAAGTTTTTATCGTAAGAACTGCACGCTATTCCATAATATTTGGAAGAGAATATGGCCTTACGGACTTCAATGATCCCTACTAAGTGATGCAGAATGTCTTTCCTCTGTTCCTCCCTAATCTTTAGAAGCGTGCCTGGAGTAAACGTTAGAAACATACATCTGATCAGGATACGTCTTGGTTTATACTACTTCAATGGCTATCCATCGTCTTTGAACTAAAGGCATATAAATTAATAATAAACAAATACCACGCCTTCCAGGATTTAGGCACTTTCTTTCACAGTGCCATTTCCTTAGCTGTCCCATGAAAGCTGTGTTCCAGACATTTTAAACTATTCATAAGCAATTCTTAAACACGTTATCTCTCTGCCATCTGCTTCTGTGTTTTGCACATGCTGTTCCTGCCCTTTGGAAGGCCCTGGATGGGTAACTGATCAGCCACCCAGGCCACAGCTCAAACATCACTTCCTCTGTGAACCATCTCTTATTTCTCCAGACAGAATAGATCTCGTTGTGCTGATTTCAACTTTCCAAAATTCTGGGATTGAACTTTTCATGTTCCTTCTGGTATTCTGTGGGGATATATGCCATTTAAACATGGCTGCACTATTGACAACTGCAGCCCCCACAGGCCTCTATGCTGTATATGACATGTTGGAGACTTGTCAGCGATGAGAAAGAGATTAGGCACGACTTGTTTTCCCAAACCTATTGTCCTGTTACTGATTGGCTTGTTTACCTGAATTCCTTCTCCCTTGCCCGAAACTTATTGTTACTCACCCAAAGCCCATTGTTCTGTTATTTGCTTCACTGCTTGCTGTACTGACTATAAAATAAACTCCTGGGACTGAAGCCGGGGTTCGACTCCTCAGAGTGACCCTCCTGGCCCCACTTCTCTGTAAGAGTTGTGGCATTGGTTATTGTCTCTGCTGCCCCGACAACCGTTGCCGCTGCAACAGATGGTGCCCCGTGTGAGGACGCCGTGACAGTATTCTTTTTAAAATATTTTTCTTCTTCACTATATTATAATTTTCTTGAAGATAAAGCCTGTATCCTGTTTCCTTTTATACCAAGTGCTGATCCCAGTACCTCACAATTACAATTGCACATCATTGAAAATTCCTAATTAGTATCTTACTCCAGTGGACAAAGAACTGATTACTGGTTTCTCTGGCTTGAAAATAATTTTTCCTAAACTTTAATTTCTTCATTAAGTGCATGAATGGAAGATAACATTCACATTCTGTAAGATTTCCAGCCATGGAAGTTGTAGTGGACATCTGTGGCTTGGACTGCCCAGCATCCCACCCTTCTTCCTTCTTTTACAGAGGCACTCAACTTTTTCCTTTGCGGAATAAGCTCCAGTTTGTTTCTTGTGGGCTTGATAGTAACATAAATTAAGAATTTTATGGTGTTTGCTCCATGTTGTCTTAAGTTGTGTGACCACCTGACTCAAGTAATGCCAATTAGATTCCCTCTCCTGGAAAACTGAATCTTGATACAAGGAAGGAAAATATGTGGAGTCAAACTATTGCAGTAACAGCACCATAGAGGGTCATTCCAATAGTTCCTGATCTTTAGATCCTGGGAGTAATGTTGGTTCCTTTCCAAGGCCAGATTATTATAATTTTTCAATTCTTTAAGCTGCCCAGTGTCCTTCCAGTGATTTTTATGTTACTCAAGTTTACTAGAGTAAAATGAAGGACTTATCACATAGACAGGATGAAATGTTTTATTTCAAGAATTTGCCAGCCTTTGTTATTTTTATCATGAGCAATTTCTGCACAGGGCATAGCAATGTAGCTCTATACAGTCTTTCCATTATTGCAGATTTAGACGAAAACTCTATGAGTTATTTCATTCATTTTATTTCCTTTTCAGTTATAAAATTTGTAGACTGTTGTGAATTACCTCTTGCTTCTCCTCATCACCCAGGGATCTCATCTACGTGCTATTTATACCTTTGTCTAGATCATCGGCCAATTTGACAATCACCCTTCCTACTAACCACATTTCAAGTTAATATTTTTTTTGTCAGCAATGAGTCTCTTCACTGGGGTCCCTATAAGGCCAGACAGTTGATGAGAAATCAATAGCGTGCATTTATCAAGTCAGGCATTGGTGTGCACTTTATGTTTATGAAAGAGTAAAATGAATGAATTTGCTTGCATTAAAAGGAAATTATTACTCTTTTACTCAGAAAAGACTGAATTTCTTACATTTAACTCCTTTCATCGCCTTTCAAATAAAAAATAAGAGAATGGTCTTTGTTCTCCCATGAGCAGGTCACTCATTCAGCTGTTGTTATTCTTCCTAAGAGGCTGTGAACACTGGCTTCCAGGGCAGGACCTGGGAGGAAGAGTTAAGCTATGCACAGCATGCAAAACAGAAAAGGATGATGTTGAAATTAAATCAGGCCAACTAGAAAACTTAAGTAGAAGTACCCCTTAAAAACATAAAAATATTCACAATGAACTCTCTAATAGTTAATGTACTGACCTGAAATAAAAATTAGAACTGCAGTGCCATTAAAACAAATTCTAAGAAAAAGAGAAACTCAACTTACCCAGAGAGAAGAGCTTTATTGGCATAGATTTTTTTTCTTTAATTTGGAAATGTGCGGTTTACTTTACCTCAAATATGATAAAAACAATTAAGAACCATATTAAACCCTGCATTCTCTAGATGTTGCATTTCTGTGAACTATAAATGCTAAATATAAAAGAGGAAAAAAGAGTGACTCTTGCTTGTGCCTAACTCAATGGTTCAAGTTAATAAGACTATAATGTGCACATTCTGAGTTATACAGTATTTTTCATAAAAATATATGCTATGGAGACATCTATTAAAAACCTAAAGTGATCATTGAAATGTGAAACCCCTGATACAAATCCATCATATTTTTCATACTAAATTAACATTACAGGCTTCTAATGGATGCTTTCATTAGGCATGGATGTTATCAGCAATACTTGGCAGAATAAAATCCGTCACTGAGAAATATTCATTAAATTCAATTTCTGTCAGTCAGTATTACCTGTTTTCTGAACCTTTTGGTTTCATTGAGAAGCTAAAGGCTAAGTGAGTAACTAAAAATCCCCAGTCAAACCTCCTTCTTATGTGCCATACGAAAATATGTGGTCATTAGGTGTTTTTGCAAACAACTGGCTTCTCTTTTGTCTTTTATGCTCAGAGGCACTCCATTAGAAGGTTCTCCTAATGCCCCCTAGAATGAAAAACAAAATGTCTACACTCACATACATACATATCCTTCATGAGGCAACTCCAGTGAGATGTGTCTGTGTGTGCGTTAGTATGAACCATTAGAAGAATTCCACGGTCAGTGGAGACAAACGGAGAAAATTAGAGAGAGTCAGGGAGTCAAAGGAGATGCTGAGACAGAAAAGGGATACAAGAAACATCTGCGCAGAACACAAAGTAGATAACCACAAGCTATGGCTGACCAACGGTGGGAAATTCAGGTGAGATGCTTACCGGTTTTTTCCCCATTGATCGTCAGGGTAGGATGGCAGTTTAGAAGGATAGCACGTAAATCATCTCCTCGAGAAATATGTGTCAGTCTCATGGGAGCAGAGGTCAGGGCTGCAAGATGAGACAGAGACAAGGCCTTGTCATTGGAATTGAAAGAAAATGGACATCTGTGGGACTTTTATTCATGGTGTTGATAATCTATCATAAAGTGTATTATAGAGAAAAGACTTTCCAACTCTAGTGAAGTAAAATCAAAGAGCTTCATTGAAGTCAATATGTCATTCCTGTGGGGAATTCATGAAAACCTGAGGAATCTGAAACTTATGAATTGCAAAGGGAGGGGTACAATTCATCTATAGTTATACTCCCATATGAGGAACTGCAAACAATGTTCAGATGGGTTTGTAATGATTGAGGTCAGTCAAAGGCAGAACAAAGCAAAGCGTGGCCTTTGACATTATTGGTTATGTTAATACGACTAGGCTACGTTGTTTGGCTAAAAGACATAACTGCAAGATACGTGGTCACAGAGGGTTTCTCATGACTGATCACATACAATGACTTGATGGATACATTTGTCACAAGCAATGGCGTGATGGCTACTTTCAGGAACAGTGTTAGTGAACATTATCTTGCCCAGAGCACAAGATCTCCTGGTGAGATTTAACACGAGGGTTTGATAAGCTGTAAGTACAAATTTACAGTCTTAACTACAAAGCCTTAGTAATAGGGTTGATTTCTAAGCAACAAGATTTGAATCTGTGTAAAAAGTTACCCCCCAGCTTTTAACATTAATTTAGCTTTTTTTTTTTTAGGCCAGATGCTACTTTTGATTTTATATCCCATATCATGTTTATTTTGCCATTTGAAATTTATTTCAAGGGTTTGAATTAAATAAGCAAAGAAACAAAAATAGAAAAATTAATGATTTTCCATGGAAGCTAAGTGACTTCCAAAGGTGAGAATTTAGAGAGGAGAAGAGCAGAGCTTGTATTTTCAAGTGATCTCTACACTAAGAATATGAGAATCATTGTAAAAAAAAAAAAAAAAAGGAATGCATATATACTTATGGCTATATGTCTCCAAGATATAAAATTCTGTTACAACTGTAGGATTTATAAATGAAAACATCACCTAATTGTGTATTGCCTTAAAAGACAAAGAAAGCATAATGAGTTAAACTCAGGTTAAACCATCTTGCTTAGGTAAATACTAGGGATATTTTAAAGAATTCAAAGAAATATTTAAAAATAAGAGAGGTAATTTATGAGGGTTTTGGCATCATCCTGTCTTTCTTAAAGCAACTTTTCACACAGAGTGTGTTCAGCGACATTTTAAATATACTGTAACGATGGGAGCAAAGTGACTCAACCAGTTCAGTATCTTTTGGGTTTCTACCACCTGCTTTCTCAGTCTCTATGCTTTGACACCACCACCCATCTGTCAGTTTGTTATATGATACTGGAAGCTATGCCACCAGTATTTCAAATACCAGCAGGGTCACCCATGGTGGACAGCTTTCAGCAGAGCTTCCAAACTAAGACTGACTAGGAAGAAAGTCTTAATGATTTACTTATAAAAATTAGCCAGTGAAAACCCTGTGGATCACAACAGAATATTGTCCTATAGAGTGCTGGAAGATGGACACCTAGGTTGGAAGGAAATACACAATGGTCACAATGATGGACTCAAATACCAATGATCATGAAGATGGATCTCTTCCAGTCAATAGGCCAGGAAGCTGCCTTCCAAATTTCTTGACATAGAGGAGGGAGCACATCCAGTGCTGCATCTGTTTGCTGAAACATCTCAATTGGTATTCCATCAATTCCTGGAGCCTTGTTTTTTGCCATTCTCTTCTGGTAGTGCAGGGGTTAAGTGTTCAGCTGTTAACCAAGAAGTTGAAAGCTTGATCCACCAGCCGCTACTGCTACTTGGAAACCCTACAGGGCAGCTCTACTGTAGCCTATAGAGTTGCTATGAGTCAGAATCAACTAGATCGCAATAGGTTAGGTTTTTTGGTTTTTTTCAGTGCAGCTTAGACCTCTTCCTTACCATCGGTTCTTGATTATACACTACCTCCTGAAATGATTGAACATCAACTCATTCTTTTTGGTACAGCGAATCTGTTTATTCCTCCCATCTTTTGATGCTTCCTGCATCATTCAATATTTTGCCCATAGAATCCTTCAATATTGCAACTCAAGGTTTTTTCTTCAGTCATTTCATCTTGATAACTATTGAGTTTGTTCTTCCCTTTTGATTTTCTAACTCCAGATCTTTGTACATTTCATTATAA
>NW_004443993.1:7432762-7476687 GCF_000243295.1 Trichechus manatus latirostris
CACTAATGCCAAAGATAAGGAAACTGAAGATTTTTACCAACTTCTGCAGTTTGAAATTGACCAAACATCAACAAAGATGCATTGCTTATTACTGATGATTGGAATGCCAAAGTTGGAAACGAAGAAGGATCGGTAGTTGGAAAATATGCACTTGGTGATAGAAATGATGCTGGAGATTGCATGATAGAATTTTGAAAGCCAATGACTTCTTCACTGCAAATAACTTTTTTCAACAACATAAATGGTGAATAGCTAATGTAGTGACGTGAAATAAAAATTACAACTGTAGTGTCATGGAACAAATTCTAAGAAAAAGAGAAACTCAACTTACCCAGAGAGAAGAGCTTTATTGGCATAGATTTTTTTTCTTTAATTTGAAAATGTGTGGTTTAGTTTACCCCAAATATGATAAAACTCATTAAGAAACATGTTAAACCCTGCATTCTCTAGACTTTACATTTCTGTAAACTATAAATGCCAAGTATAAAAGAAGAATAAAGAGTGATTCTGACGCGTGCCTATCCCAATGGTTCAAGTTAATTAGACTATAATGTTCACATTATGAGTTATACAATATTTTTCATAATAATTGTATGCTATGGAGACATCTATTAAAACTCTAAAGCGATCATTTCAATGCAAAATCCCTGATAGAGCTGCATTGTATTGTCTCATATGGTTTCCAAGGAGCGCCTGATGGTTTCGAATGGCTGAGTTTCTGGTTAGCAGCTGTAGCTCTTAACCACTACGCCACCAGGGTTTCCATATTTTTCATACTAAATTAACATTACAGCCTTCTAATGGATGCTTTCATTAAGCATGGATGTTATCAGCAATATCTGGCAAAATAAAATCTGTCACCATGAAATATTCATTAAGTTCAATTTCTGTCAGTCAATATCAGATGTTTTCTGAACCTTATGATTTCAGTGAGAAGCTAAAAGCTAAGTGAGAAACTAAAAATTCCCAGACAAACCTCTTTCCTATGTGCCATACAAAAATGCGTGGTCATTACGTGTCTTTTGCATTTCATAATTGCCAAACAACTGGCTTCTCTTTTGTCTTTTATTCTCGGAAGCACTCCATTAGAAGGTTGTCCTAATGTTCCATAGAATGAAAAACAAACGTCTATACTAATTTAAATACATATCCTTCATGAGACAACTCCAATGAGATATGTCTGTGTGTGGATTTGTACGCACCATTAAGAGAATTCCACTGTCAGTGGGGGCAAAGGGAGAAAATCAGAGCGGGGCAGGGAGTCACCAGAAATGCTGAGACAGAAAGGGGTACCGAAAAGGCCTGCACAGCACAAGAGGTGAATAGTCACAGGCCAAGGCAGAGCAACTCTGGAAAAGCAACCTGAGATGTTTACCGGTAATATTTCCATTGGCTTCCAGGGAAGACTGGCAGTTCACAATGACAGCATTCAGCTTCCCTTTCTGATTTTTGACTTTCAAATTTATGGGATCAAATTCTTGGTCTGTGAGATGAGACAGAGACAAGGCTTTGTCATTGGAATTGAAAGAAAACAAACATTCATGGGACTTCTAATCCTGGTGTTAACACTCAGAATCTATCATGAAGTGTATCATGTTTATTTTGCCATTTACAATTTATTTCAAGGGTTTGTATTAAGTAAGCAAAGAAACAAAAAAATAGAAAAATTAATGATTTTCCATGGAAGTTAAGTGACTTCAAAAGATAAGAATATATAGAGAGGAGAAAAGTAGAACTGGCATTTTCACGTGGCCTCGACACTAAATATATGAGGACCATTATAAAAATAAAGGAATATATAGATACTTAGTGAGATTTATGGCTGCATTTCCCCAAGACACAGAATTCTGTTACAACTGTAGGATTTATAAATGAAAATGTCACCTAATTGTGTGTTACCTTAAAAGCCAGAGAAAAACATAATGAGTTAAGCTCAGGTTAAAACGTCTTGCTTAGGTAAATACTAGGTATCTTTCAAAGAGGAAATCAAAGAAATATTTAAAAATAGAAGAGGCTGGCAGGGATCACAACAGAGGGTCCCAGACAGAGTTGCAGAAAAATGTAGAACAAAATTCTAACTCAGAAAAAAAAAGACCAGACTTACTGGCCTGACAGACTGGAGAAACCCCAAGAGTATGGCCCCGGACACCCTTTTAGAGCCCAGTAATGATGTCACTCTGGGAGTTCACCTTTTAGCCAAAGATTAGACAGACCCATAGGACAAAATGATACTGAAGGGGCACACCAGCACAGGGGCAAGGACTAGAAGGCAAGAGGGGACAGGAAAGCTGGTAATAGGGAACCCAAGGTTGAGAAGAGACAGTGTTGACCTGTCGTGGGGTTGTTAACCATTGTCATAAAACAATATGTGTACTAACTGTTTAATGAGAAACTATTAGTTCTGTAAACCTTCATCTAAAGTACAATTAAAAAAATAAAAAATAAATAAAAATAAAAATAGAAGAGGTAAGAAATCTATGAGGGTCTTAATATCATCCTGGCATGAAACGCTACCCTTCTTTTTAAAATTTTTTTATTGTATTTCGATGAAGGTTTACAAAATAGTTTCTCATTAAAAAGTTAGAACACATATTGTTTTATGACATTGGTTAACAACCCCACGACATGTCAACACTCTCCCTTCTCGACCTTGAAGACCTTTTTTTGGTGAAAATATACACAGCCAAAGTTACACCATTTTGAAAGTTTCTACATGTACAATTCAGTGACATCGATTACTTTCCTCCAGTTGTGCTGCTATTGTCACTATCCTTTTCCAAATTATTCCATCACCATTATCTCCAACCCACTGTCCCCTAGGCTTCCCATCAAACCTTCTGAGTTGCTGTTGTCAATTTGATCTCACATAAATAATTTTTTAACTGCCCTTCTTAAAGCTACTTTTTCCACAGGTTGTGTTCAGAAAAATTTTAAATATACTTTAAAGGTAGCAGCAAACTGACTGAACCAGTTCAGTATGTTCTGGGCTTCTTCCTCATCTGCTTTCTCACTCTCTATGCTTTGTCACCATCACTCATTTGTCAGTTTACCATAGTGTGGTGGCCCCATGTTGCTACGATATGGAAGCTCTGCCACAGGTATCACAAATACCAGCAGGGTCACCCATGATGGACAGCTTTCAGCAGAGCCTCCAGACTAAAACTGACTAGGAAGAAAGGCTTAATGATTTGTTGTCTTTGTTAGGTGCTGTTGAGTTGGTTCTGACTCATAGCAAACCTATGTACAACAAAATGAAACACTGCCCAGTCCTGCACCATCCAAATAGTCATTGTTATGTTTGAGCCCATTAGTACAGCCACTGTGTCGGTCTATCTCATTGAGGGTCTTCCTCTTTTTTACTGACATTCTACTTTACCAAGCACGATGTCCTTCTCCAGGGACTGGTCCCTCCTGATAACATGTCCAAAGTACGTGAGACCAAGTCTCGCCATCCTCACTTCTAAGGAGCACTCTGGCTGTACTTCTTCCAAGACAGATTTGTTCTTTCTTTTGCTAGCCCACAGTACATTCAATATTCTTTGCCAATATCATAATTCAAAGGTGTCAATTCTTCAGTCTTCCTTATTCACTGTCCAGCTTTGGCATGCATATGAGGTAATTGAAAATACCATGGCTTGGGT
Source organism: Trichechus manatus latirostris (assembly GCF_000243295.1). Lineage (NCBI taxonomy): Eukaryota > Metazoa > Chordata > Mammalia > Sirenia > Trichechidae > Trichechus > Trichechus manatus. The sequence goes on from NW_004443993.1 coordinate 7,436,404, forward strand.
CAGGTGCACCTTAGTCCTTAAAGTGACATCTTTGCTTTTTAAGACTTTAAAGAGGTCTTTTGCAGCAGATTTGCCCAAAGCAATGCATTGTTTGATTTTTTAACTGCTGCTTACATGGGTGTTGATTGTAAAATAAAGTAAAATAAAATCCTTGACAACTTCAATCTTTTCTGTATTTATCATGATGTTGCTTATTGGACCAATTGTGAGGTTTCTTGTTTTCTTTATGTTGAGGAGTAATCCTTACTGAAGGCTGTGGTCTTTGATCTTCATCAGTAAGTGCTTCATTTTCAGCAAGCAACAAGGTTGTGTCATCTGCATTACGCAGGTTGTTAATGAATCTTCCTCCAATCCTAATGCCCCGTTCTTCTTCATATAGTCCAGCTTCTTGGATTATAGGGTTGCTATGAGTCAGAATCGACTGGACGACAACTTTTTTTTGGCTTTGGTATGGTGCACCTTATTTGCATAGTCCCACCCAATCATTTGATGAGAGTTACAAAGCCATGGTTAGAAAGGCCATATAAAAACGATTCATCACACAGCAACTTACCACTCTGCCTGCTGAGCAACCTAGCCCTGTACATGGCTCTTAGCCTGGGGAAGGTGAGGGGGTGCCCTTGCCTAAGGATTGTGGAGCAGAGCTGTGAAGAGGGGACACTAACCTGGATCTTTCCTATCTCCCCAGTCTCTAGGAACCTCAACAGCCTCAGAAACAGGTGAGGCTGGACACAGGTGCAGAGAGGACATTATCAGGCCCTGGAAGGGCTGGAGGGGGCCCAGGAAGAGCCTCAGGATAAGGGTGGCTGGAGTTCACCTGGATTTTAAATGTTTCCACTGCTTTTGACAGTGCCTCATCCCATGCCTCCCCCCGATCTTATTTATCCAGAAAGGACATGGAAGGAGGGAAGCTTGCACAGTGTTGTTAACATGTACTCTACATCTGTGACTTCTAAGGTCAGAGCTAGTTCTAAACAAAATCATAATGTTAATAAAAGCCTTTACTTTGGACAAGTTACTAAGCTTCTAGGATGTGGCTATCCACTTCTCCGGAGTGCTATGAGGATCAAGTGAGACGATGTGCACGATGCACTTTGCAAACTGTAGCATGCCTCATAGGGCCAGGTGTGGTTGGAGCTCTGTTGACTGTGGTGTCCCAAGTGTTCCAAGAGCCTGTGCTGCCTATTCAAGTGTCAGCAGAAGCAGAGCCCGATAGATAAACTTCAGCCAAGGCACTGGGACCTCTAAGCTGACCTTCCCGGGAGTGTTTGCTTTCTAGAAGTACTTAGAAAGAGAAATTATTAGGTCCAAATGCATAAATCGCTGACAGTGAGATTTCAGGCACCAGGAGTGCAGATGTTTAACTGTGGGGGCCTTTCCTTACCTCAAAATGAGACCACAGCTACTTGACTATGATGGGCCTCTGTCTCCCCAAGGTTGCCAAGAGGCAATGAAATTTCAATCGAGAACTACAAAGAACAGTCACACCTGGGCACCAGAGGTCTCAGGAAAGCTTTGGCAGGGATTGGGTTCTCTGAGTCCCATGGAATGAAGTTCATTTGGTCCATGGGCTGGAACTGGGGGCCATCACCTTATTCTCTATGGGAAAGAGACTGAGCTGTGCAGAGAAGAGAATGTGCCCAGAAGGGCTGCATTCCATCCTGGGAGCCAAGAGCAACCCTGTAAGAGAAGCCCCTCCCAATCCCAAGTGGCCAGTGTGGTTCAATGACACCCCAGGGATCGACCACCCCTCTGGCTTGCCCACAGTTCAGTCACTCAAGAGAACCCCCAGGGACCAGGACAGAGGAGACACTGAAAGACTCATCCACACACACACACACACACACACACACTTACCTGAGTCAATTGACACTTTAACCAGGACTCCAAGGTCAGTTCCTACTCGCTCAATCCCACACCAGTACAAATCTGCATCATCTTCTGTGACCTTCTCTATGGTCACAGTGAATATGCGTTGTTTATGATTGTCCCTGATGGACACATGGCCTTCCTTCACCTCCTGCTCTGATCCAGTAGTTTTAACAAGGATTTTGCAGCTACTCCAAACAGCTCCTCGACACCACCACTTGTAGTGGGTCTCCCATCCTGGGTCATAATGACACAGCACAGTCAATGAGTTTCCCTCTGGGCCACTGATCACATTTGGACCCCACATGGCGGAACAGCCTGGAAAACACAAATCCATGTACCTGTTACCTCCCAGCCTGAAGGGAGAGCCACAGCCTCTTGCAGTGGGAATAGCTCCCAAATCCAAGTGCTTGATGAGTTGAATTAACAGTCAAGGAAGGAATATACCTTCCACAAGACACACCTTTTGTTTTTCAAAATTCCACTCGTCAAAGCCACCATTTAAGTCACTGAAGAGCATAACTACAGATTTCAAAAGAAATAAAAATGTTGACACTGAGCAATAACAGCTTTTTACAATTCACTGCTCTCGCTTCCCTATGGCCAATATACAACTGACCCTCTGTATCCTTGGGTTCTGAATCCAGGATTCAACCAACTGCAGATCATAAATACTGAAGAAAAAAAAAGTTCCAAAAGCAAAATTTGAATTTGCCAAGCACCTAGCACTACGCTGAATCCACACAAATGAAATGATGTGTAGGCATCCCCTGCTGTAGCTTTCCGCCATTTCACAGATCCTCAGTCTCACTCTAGCACTCATTGTTTGAGCATTATTCACCTCTGAATCATTTGTTCACTACTTGTGCTGTGTGCACCCTTTGTTTCTGTGAGAAAAATGGCTCCTAAAAAGCCTGGGTTCCTGATAAAGTGGTTGCAAAGACCGAGAAAGCATTACGGATGTGGCTAGAGGACATTTCACAGAAGCATATCCCTGCTGATGGCAAAATTATGCATGTAAAAGCACTTAGCCTCTGTGAGCACTACTGTGAGGGGGTTGAGGAGAGTGAGAGTAAGGAGGTCAAGGCTAGTAAGGGATTGCTGGCTAGCTATGTAAAGCACTACAGCCTCAAGAACTTAAAGATCATGGGAGAATCTGCATCGGCCAATGCCAAGGCAGCATCAGTATTCCCAGAAGAGCTCAAGAAACTCATAGAAGAAAAAGGCTACCTTCCAGAGCGAGTCTTCAACTGTGATGAAACAACTATTTACCCAGTATTTACACTGCATTAGATATTATAAGTAATCTAGAAATATTTAAAGTATATGGGAGGATGTGTGCAGGTTATATGCAAATACTATGCCATTTAATATAAGGGACTTGAACGTCCTTGGATTTTGGTATCCGTGGGGGTCCTGGAACCAATCTCTGTGGATACTGAGGGACAATTGTAATCTTTATATTTCAAGGGATGTCCTTTTGCAACCATCTTTGTGTTATACTGATCTTTTGTTGTTAGGTGCCATCGAGTCGATTCCGACTCAGAGCGACACCATGTGACAGAGTAGAACTGCCCCATAGGGTTTTCTAGGCTGTAATCCGTAAAGGAGCAGATAGCCAGATCTTTCTTCCTCAGAGCCTCTGGGTTGGTTCCAATTGCTGACCTTTCAGTCCTCCTCATTTCCCTGACCAAGGTGGCTGATCAGTCTGTCCATTTTGTAACGTCAGCTCCTGGGTGATCAGGAAGTATGCCTGGTGCTGAGTTCACTAGGAAGATCATGCGCAATATTTACGCGTTGAGTGAGTGATTGGATGGAACACACAGGGTTCATAACAGTATTTGGAAGAATTACTTAGAAACAGGGTCAGATTCTTGGCAGGATACTTTCTTGCTGGGCTCCCTCCCCAGTCTGCCAGCCACTCCTTGCTGGATAAGCTTCTCTGCTTGATATAGACCCAGGTCCTGCGCTCACCTAGATGCCAGAAGAGGAAGGAGACGAGCAGCAGCAGGTGCATTTTTTCTTCACACTTGTCCCCCATGGTGGAGCCCATCAGCAAGATCAGACTACAAATTCAACCCCTTTGTCTTCCAGCCCTTCTTCTTTCTCTCACTCTCACTCTTGCACTTCTTCTGGCAGCCACTTCCCAATGATGAATCAGACTAAAAAAGAAGGAGGTGGAATTGGTGAAGTTTCAGGGTAGTTAGCAATGCAAGAAGTCATGGGGATCATGAGCTTTTGAGAAATACCTCCCTGTCCAGGACCACAATGGGCTCTCTCTAAAAAGAGAACTTCACGGCCTCTTCCCTGCTTTGTGGGGCTTTGCAGACACAGAACCATTGTTTCTGAATAGTTCAGTCTAATCCTCCTCCTCTGGTGGGGAAGCTGGGGCAGGGGGATCCAGCTCCACTGGAGGGGGTCTTGGGGACCCGAGGACCTGGAACTTTGAGTGTAGCCAGATTCAAAGAGGTCAGGAGTTCAATGGGATTGTGAGAGGCTTGGGGCCAAAGGCAGAAGATCAAAGGACAGATTCTAGACCAGAGTTTGGAATGAGGGCATGAGAGACCTAAGACAGTATCAAAACCTAGAGTACAAAGACAGGAGCTCCAAGGGTAGGGAGATGCCAGCCTGGAACTACTCATCCAATGGACAAGAGGGACGGCTGTCCAAAGAACATACCAAACTCTCATTGCTGTGCCAGGCCCATCAGGTGAGATCCCACGGATATTCACACTAACCTGGACACTCTAGAAAATTGTTAATTGTACCAGGGGCCCCACCTTGAAGAAAGTAGCTCACTCTAGTGACTATCACTCTTCCTCTCACCCCCACCCCATCTCTGTAATAAAATATTTGTTGAGGTAAGGAAGAAAGGAGAAAAGAAAGCAAGTAGCAGCTTTGTCTATCTTATTCCTTTCTTTCTGACAACCTTGCCCATCTCCCTACTGCCACTATCCCATCAAGATCCCAGCAAGCCATTGGGAACAGGCTCAGAGGTTGTGAAAGGAATTGGGCCTTTTTCACATTGTGCACCTGGAACCACTTTTGCTATGTGTCATACATGCCCTGGGACATCTTGAGGAGTCAATGAGCCCCACGGAGGGACATGACCCCCCTTTCACCCTCATCAGGAGTGAGTTGGTGTGCAGGAGGGTTATTTGCACAGAAAAACAACAGCTGTAAGGTGAGGGTGTTCCAGGATGTGGCTGACATGGCCTCTCACTTCACGTATGTCCAGCCATAAGATGAAATCAGTGATGGGGGGAGGGCTCAGCCCCCTTCTAGTCCCCACTGTTCTTTCAGCATACCCTCCACGCAGGACACTGCATCATCCTCTGCAAACAAGGAAGCCTTGACTCCCAGGGAAAATGATGGAGTAATCAAGAGGATGGGCAGCCCTGGAAGACAGGGGGCAGTTGCTTTGAGGGCCATGGGGTAGCCCTTCCTTCTTGAGCGTGGACAGTGAGGAGGGAACAGCTTCTGAGCTTCTAGAAGCCCTGCCTGTGGCCCAGCCCTCTGATCCTGAGCCCAGAGTAGCCTGGGAGGATCCCCTTTGAATCAAGAATGGAGACTTATCTGAGTGGCTCTGAGCGGTGGCATACACGTTGCAAATATTTTCCCTTTATCATTTCTCTTTTAATGTTGTTTCTGGTATCTCCTGTCAACCAGAACGTTCGTATTTCTATGCAGTCAGATTTGTCGATATTTTTCTTAATGGTGTATGAATTTCCTGTCCTGTTAAGAAGGTCATTCAGAGTCACTTTATGAGTGTTGTAACTCCCCTATTCATTAAGGTTTTTAAATGCTGTCCCCGAATCCTGGAGTGGCAGGAAAGAAGCCTACTTAACATTAGCCCAGCTCCCACCAACAAGCCTCCACTGAATATGATTTAGTGTTAGGCCGTTAGGTCTTGCTTTTATCAAGGGTTGATACCACAGCTATTGGAAACACCTTGCCTCTTCTGCAAAATCACAATTGCCCATTTGTTATTCAGGGTCCCTTGGGTAAGAATCCATATTACAATATGAAATATCTAGAATAGGCAAGTGTATAGAGAGCTAAGTTTATTAGTGGTTACTAGGGACAGAACGGAGAGAGGGGAGGGAAAGGGGGACTCATTGCTTATGGGACATTGAGCTTCTGTTAAGGGTGATGGGAAATTTTAGAAACAAATAGTGGTGATGGTTGAAGAACAAGATGAATGTAATTCATGTGACTGAATCGTACGGGTAGAAAAAAACAGTGAAATGGCAAATGTTTTGTTACGTATATATTTACCATAATAATAATAAAAAAAGAATCCACACAATAAATTTCTCTTAGAATCACATGCTGGGAAAAACTCTTCGTTGACTGAAAGTGCTCAAGCTTTCTTTATCAGATAATAAGTACCACAAGTACCATCTTGTTTCCCATTTTGTCATGATTGCCAGGAAGTTTAGAACCAAATGCAATGCAATGCAATGCTTAAATGCAGCAATAACCAGTCTCGCTCCACAAACACACATTTCCTGTGTATCCTTTCTCAGGCATTATCTTTCGTTGCCTTGTTGTATATGTAGGTTTTGTTTTAAGCCACCTCAAATCCCTTTTGGAAGTGGGTGAGGTATAAATACAGACATAAATAAAATAGCTTCAGATGAGAAAACAGACACTTGTGTGATCAGTGGTGAGGTGACACAGAGGTTTTTGTTAGAACCGTGGTTACCATCGCAGTCGAGTCAATTTCAACTCATAGTGACCCTATAGCACAGAGTACAGCAGCCCTGTACGATTTCCAAGGAGTGGCTGGTGGATTCAAACTGCTGACCTTTTGGTTAGTAGCCCATCTCTTAACCACTGTGCCACATACATGCTCTGGAAGAGGGACCTAAAGTTGACATTTGGCTTCTCCAAGCAGTGAAATTTAGAACCAATGTGGAGAAGCATCAGGAAAATCCCAGCAGCTGTTGAGTAGAGAGAGAAATTCCATTGTGTATCTGTTGTTGTTGGGTGCCCTCAAGTCAATTTTTGACTCACACTACATGTGACAGAGTAGAACTGTCCTACAGCGTTTTCTAGGCTGTAATCTTTACGGGAGCAGATCAGCAGGTCTTTCTCCTGTGGAGCGGTTGGGGGGTGGGTTTGAACAACAAACCTTTTGGTTAACAGCCAAGTGCTTAACTGTTGTGTCACCGGGGCTCCTCATTGTGTATCTAAGGTCATGGATTTAGACAGACCCATCTGGAATATTTGAGGAGCTGAGGCTCATGGGCCTGACCCAAGGAAGTTTTATCAGTCATTATGCTTTTTACGTTTTCTTTTTTAATGAGAGAAAATGATGTAGGAGCCAGGAGAGGCTAGGAGAGCAGTCAGAACCATAGAGCAGGTCTGACCCCAAGTGAAGGAAAGAGGGGAGGAAGGTTGAGTGGGAGCATCCTAAACTGCTGTGCAATTTTTGGAAGGTTCCAGAAGGCCATCATGGAGTCCTCTAGTCAACACCTGCTATCAGAGGAGTCTCATGTCTCCTGAGAACAGGACTGCCTTAGAGTCTTTGTTAATAGCACTAGCTGTTAACAGAAATGTTGGTGGTTTGAATCTACTTCTGAAAGTTTACAGCCATTGAGAAAAACCCTATAGGGTGCAGTTCTACTCTTGCACACATGGGGTCACCATGAGCCAGAATCTACTCATCAGCAACTGTTTTTTTTGTTTGGTTGGAGGTCTAGGAGCCATATTCTCATGGTCACCGCAGGTGTTTGTTAACTTAGGTTGGGATGAGATTTCCGCTGTGCCTTCATGCCTTATTCAGTGAATGTGACAGAAAATCAAGAGTTTAGAATGTATGTGTCTGTGTGTATTTAGAAAGAACCCTCTCCCACCGCCACACAATGTCTCAGAAACCTATGCCCAGCACCGGCCCTGATCCCTCTCTCTGCTGCAATTTCAGACCATTCTGGTGGGTGACAGTGGCAAGAGGAAGACATCTCTGCTGGTTAAGTTCAACCAGGGCAAGTTCATCCATGTACTTCTCAGCCACCATGGGCATCAGATTCACAGTAAGCACATACATTCCCCGGGTGTGTATCTATCAGGGTTCTGGCAGGAAGCAAGTGGACTCATATGGAATCATCCAAGGAAGTTTGATAAGAAGACCATTTCCCAAGGTGTAGGCAGAGTGTTGGGAAACTATGTGGGATGGTGCATGGCCCATGGGTCATCACAGGGGGCTCCATTCCACCCCTAGCCTGAAGGGAGGAGGAAGGGAACACCACCAGAACCCAGCGACAAAGAGGGCTGTGGCAGGAGCTAGCACCTTCAGTAGTGGAACACAGCACCCCATAGCAGCCCCTGGAGAGGTAGCCAGGAGAATTAATTCCCCCTCCCACCTCATTCTCCTCCTGCCCCCCATCTCCTTCTGGGGCTACCCATTGGCTGAATCCAACTAGAATCTAGAAAGCAAAGGAGCATCTTGACATAGATTGCTCAGGTCAGCCTTCCAGAGCAAGAGGAATCTGGAAGGGCAAGGGAATGGCTTAAGATTTTAAGCCCAGTCCAAACTTAACATTGTCATATGGATTCTAGGGAACTGGCAGGCCAAGGGTACAAGTTCAGTTTGTAGCACTCCACCTCTCCCTGGGCACAGCTGGGCAGTTATGATTAAGAAAGCTTCCTCAACTTTTTTTTGACCAGGTCCCCTTTGAAGGCCAAGGAGTCCTCCCTCTACCATGAATCCTCCTTCCCCTCCATGCTCTCAGTGATCCTTGATCTCCTGGGACAACTTTGGAGAGGGTTTCTTAGTGGCAGGAGCAGCAGAGGCTGCCCTGGGTTCTCCAGAACCCCAGGGTCCAAAGATGGGGAACAGCAAACATCATTTCTCAGGCAGTATGGGTATTTGCAAGGCCAGCCTCTGAGACTAAGCAGATACAGGACCTGTGAAGCCACCCAAAGGGCTGGGCTGAAGCAGTGCCATGTGGTTGGGAGAGAGAGAGGGACACCCAGAAAGTGGGCTTGCCCACTGGGTCACAGTGAGGAACACAAAGGCTTCCAAGAAGGACATGGTTTCAGGGTAACTATCCAACAGGAGAGACTGGCTGGGGCATGCCAGGGCCTGGAACCCATCCTGAAACACAAGGCCCAAGACTCTCCCATGACTGGGGCTGGCCAGGCTCTGGGGGAGGGCTAGGAAAGATAGGGCTGAGTCTCAGAAAGCTATCCCTGAGGTCTAGGCCAGGATGCCATGAAGCCCACCAGGGTGCCCTGGTGCCAGGGGCTCCCACCTCATCCAGGCCCAGTCTATCCTTCAGCAGAGCAGACACACTGTGCCCCACAATTGCACCCATTCTCCTCACTCAAGTCTTTCCACAGAGGGCAGAGCGTGGGCTAGACGTGGGTGTCTAGGTGAGAACTCTGGTTCACGTTCCATAGATGTCACAGGGGTGGGACCTCCAAATTTTTTCACTAGTTTGGTAAGAACAGTGAGGAAAATCTCCTGTGAGAAGGAAGAAAGTATGTCATATTGAGGCTGTGAGCAGCTGAAGACAGAAGACTGGAGCTCTCCCTCCCTTTCTCCTCAAGATGGGCCTTCTGGAGCCTTGTCTGTCTGCTTGGCTCCAGTCAACACAATCAGCAACAGGAAGACTTGATTCACCGCAGGACAAACCTGTGGGCAGCTAACGCTGAGTAAGGGCCTGAGGACCCCGCCGGGGCCTGGGCATGGGGACACCAGTGTCAGGCAGCATGACCTGGGACCATGAATGGGGCATATACCCTGCTCCACAGGTTAGACACAGACCCAGGGGACCCTCCAATGTTGGTGACGGAGACCCTCCAACACTGGACAGGCTTTCTGGGGGTCACATTGTGGACAGGGGTGGGGTCCTTGGTATAGCTCACTTGCATGCCAAGAGATTTGCAGCCCTCACCCCTCCGCAGGCCCCCTTCCCACCACTCTCTCCAATGTTACAGTTGCAGTTGCCATAAATTGGACTCCAAATCATGGCACTTCCAAGTGTGTCAGAGTAGAACTGCACTCCATAGGATTTTCAGAGGCTTATTTTCCAGAAGAAGATAGCAAGGCCTTTCTTCCAAGGAACCTATGGGTGGACTCGAACCTCCAACCTTTTGGTTAGCAGCCAAGTGCCTTAACTGCACCACCCAGGCACTCTATCCATTTTGATTCAGAGAGGTCTCTTTCTATCCGTCTACTCAGAGCACAGCAGTTAAACTCTCCCATGTCATGCCGAGCACAGAGGCTGGAGACACTGGGGTCTCAGTGGTCTGGGGGTCCACAGTCTGTCATGTGCACATAGGTTTAAACACTACTCATTGCTGGCCCCAATGCGTCTGTCAGTTTGTCTACCGTACTGATTGGAATTTGTACTGGTGATTGGAATGTGAAAATTGGAAACAAGGAAGAAGGAATAGTAGTTGCAAAATATGGCCTTGGTGATAGAAACAATGCCAGAGATCACATGATAGAATTTTGCAAGACCAACAACTTCTCCATTGCAAATACCTTTTCTCAACAACATAAACAGTGACTATATACTTGGACCTCGTCGCATGGAATATATAGGAATCAAATTGACTACGTCTGTGGAAAGAGACAATGGGAAAGCTCAATATCATGAGTCAGGGAAAGGCCAGGAGCGAACTGTGGAACAGACTATCAGTTGCTCATACGCAAGTTCAAGCTGAAGCTGAAGAAAATTAGAACAAATACACAAGAGTCAAAGTGTGGCCTTGTGTAAATCCACCTGAATTTAGAGACCATCTCAAGAATAGATTTGATGCATTGAACACTAACGACCAAAGACCAGACGAGTTGTTTAATGACATCAAGTACATCATACATGAAGAAAGCAAGAGGTCATTAAAAAGACCGGAAAGAAAGAAAAGACCAAAATGGATGTCAGAAGAGACCCTGAAACTTGCTCTTGAACGTCAAGTAGCTAAAGCAAAAGGAAGAAATGATGAAGTAAAAGAGCCGAACAGAAGACTTCAAAGGGCAGCTTGAGAAGAGAAAGTAAAGTATTATAATGAAATGTGCAAAGACCTGGACATAGAAAACCAGAAGGGAAGAACATGCTCGGTATTTCTCAAGCTGAAACAACTGAAGAAAAAATTCAAGCCTCAAGTTGCAATACCAAAGGATTCTATGGGGAAAATATTAAATGATGCAGGAAGCATCAAAAGAAGATGGAAAGACTACACAGAGTCACTGTACCAAAATGAGTTTGTCGACATTCAACCATTTCAGGAGGTAGCATATGATAAAGAATTGATGGTACCGAAGGAAGAAGTCCAAACTGCACTGAAGGCATTGGCAAAAAACAAGCCTCCAGGAATTGACAGAATACCAATTGAGATGTTTCAACAAACAGATACAGCACTGGAAGCACTCAATCATCTATGCCAAGAAATTTGGAAGGTAACTATCCAGCAAACTGACCGGAAGAGATCCATAGGACTGGGTGGGGGCCCAGAATAGGCACTTTTTCTTGCACCCTGGGGCCTGTGATACAGGTAGTCCATGCACCATATTTTGAGAAACTCAAGTTTCAGCCTCATCACTGTAGCTCTGGCCTACTCTCCTCTCCATGTCCCAACACTGCCCACACAGGCTATGTGCTCTTCCCCTACCTCTGGGCTTTTGTTCTGTGCACCTGGAATGCTCTTTGTGCTCACACCTGGGTATCATGCAGACCCTCCTGAATCTCCTCGGCTTCACAAAATTCCCTCCACGGAATACCAGGAAGTTTTCATATGACACATCTGCTATATGAGTGCAGGGTGTGGGTGTGTGGGGTGTGATTTTTGTTCCAGGTTGGCAGGCATATTTGTTTAGGAGGTAATGTGGGGTGGGTATTCATTTTGGATTTCTGTGAGGTATGTATTTGGGAGCTGTGAGAGCTGTTAGGGGCATGTAAGGGGTGTTTTATTTGGAGAGTCAGCAAAAAAGAGGAAGACCCTCAGCGAGATGGATTGACACAGTGGCTGCAACAACGGGCTCAAACATAGCAAGGATTGTGGGGATTGCGCAGATCGGGCAGTGTTTTGTTTTGTTGTACATAGGGTCGATATGACTCAGAACTGACTTGATGGCACCTAACAACAACAACAACATGTGCATTTGGGGATGATGCGAGCTGTGGGGGCAATCTGAGGGGCATATAAAGTGATATCATGTATGTTCTTATAGTGTGACATGAACTGCCTGTAATTATGATGTGGTGAGAGGAGCATGTAATGAGGTGTGTGTGCTGGGGGAGATAATTTGAGATATGTGTTTTTGAAGTTGTGTAAGGCATTGTGTTTTGTGGTCTATGAGGTGTGTGTTTGTGGTATGATGTAGTATTTGTATGTTTGTGGTGTGATATAAAGTATATGTGTGTTAGTGGTGTGGTTGAAGGTGTATGTATGTTTGTGGTATAATATGAGGTATGTGTGTGACATGATATGAGGTGTGTGTGGGAGAGGCATGACATAAAGTGTGTTTGTGGTGTGAGGTATGTATGATTGCGGTGTGATTTGAGAGATGTGTGTGCATTTGTGTGTTGTGATGTAAAGTGTTGGGAGGTGAAGTGTGTATGTGCTATGAGGTGTATGTGGGTTATGTGTGTGTTTGTGGTGTGACTTAAGGTGTGTGTGGTATGATGTGATATGTGTGTGTTATATGATGTCACGTGTACGTGTGGTATGAAGTGTGTATGTCTGTAGTGTGAGTTATGTGTGTTTGTGGTGTGACATGGGAGGTGTGTGTTATGATGTGAAGTGTAAGGAGGTGATGTGTGTGTGTTTCTGGTGTGACTTGCTGTGTGTGTGTGTGTTATGATGTGAGGTCTGTGTGTGTTTGGGGAGAGATGTCGGCTGCTGGCGGCGTGTACACAGCATTCAAAATGAACATTAAGGGGCCTGGATTTCCCCGGGGTCGCACTAGGGATCAGCCCTCTCCAGGCGACCACATCGAAAGAGACCCTGCTCCGTTAGTGAGCCCTGCTTCCTCAGGTGAGGCCCTCCCTCTGGGGCTGATCTGCCTCCCTGCACAGCCCCAGCCCTGAACACTCCTGACGCAGACCCGCGCCTGACGCACTCAAGGCTGCGCTTGAACAGGCTGCAGGGCCCGCAGGACGTTGCACCATTGGACCTCGTCACAGTGCCTTACTGCCATGTTCATGGACTTCTTCCCTCAGTCACATTGGTTGGTCCATCCAAGCTGCAGCACGGCAATGCAGCAAGACAGTGGTTTTATTTCCTCGATTATTTCGGGAGCACTCACGCTGATGTGCGACCTTCCCCATGCTGACTCTACCATGGGACAAAGAGGGTCTTGGTGGAGCCAACACCACAAACACAGCTGTCAGCTGCTGGCGGGCGTGGTTCACAGCGGGCAGCCGGCAGCGAGTGAGAGGAATGCCATATCCTTACTCTCCTTCCTCCTCCACCGTTACCCTCTTGCAATGAAAACCCTTGCCCCTGCAGGGTGCGTGCCCTGTGTGAGTCCTCTGGAGACTGAGAACTTGGGCGTTGAGCGGACCAGGGTGTTATTTGCAGCCAGAGCCCTCTGGCACTCAAACAGTAGCCCATATCGCACATCTGAGGGACTGTGCAGCTGATCCTTTCCATGGACCTTCTACTGTGGAGTCCCATCCTACACACAGATGAGGAAACTGAGGTGATGGCACGTCACCTCCAGAAATGGTGGTCCAACCTCCTTGCTCTACACAGGTGTCTCCATCCCTTCTCTGGGCCCTTCTCCAGCTGCCAGAAAACAGCTCCAGCTGATGCCAGACATTACAGGGCTGGAGGCTGCTGTACACATGGTCGGTCCACACAAGACCTACAGTCACCCATAATCCATGTCTGCACCTTACCTCTCAGCTCTAACTCCTAAGAGGTGCAGGGGTCCCTCTCCATTCCTACACACCCCTTTGGGATGCACCCACCTCGATCCTCCATAACCTGAATTCACTTGTATAGAATGTTGGGGTGGTGGTGGTGGTGGTAACTGAACGCTTGCCCCAGGCCACCCAAGAGTCCCTGAACCCTGCTATGGGGACACGCCCCACCCACCCTTGCCTGCCCTGAAGCCTCTGCTCAAAACGACCCAACACTTCACGGATCATTTGATACTGAGCATGTGAGGCGCTACCTTTTCGGCCTAGTGGGATGGAGCTCAGTATGGAAGGCTGCACTTGAGTAAGGCCCATACTTCTTTCGGGAGCTCCGGCATTGGGAGGCCCGTGCGGGAAGCCTGCGTGGGAAGGCTCTCTCATGGTGGGACTTTCTGGGCGCAGCCTGGCTGGTCAGGGGAAATGAGAGGTGATGATCCTAAACGGTCAAAGTCCAAGCTTCAACTAAACCCAAAACCCAAACCCGTTGCCATCGAGTAGATTCCCACCCATAGCACACTGTAGGTGGCGGGGAGAACCGCAGTGCAAATGCGCTACAGGTGAATACCGCTCGGTAAATGTGTATATTCAGATGAGCGCGGCTTTAGTGCGCCAGCGAAGGCATCTTGGCATGGTCTTCAGAAAAGCACCTAATGCCTAGAGGAGATGTCTGGGGCTTCCCAAGGAGCCCCTTGTTGGTCGCCTGCTGGCTGGGGCTTGGACGCCACCTGCTGGCCGTACTGCGCAGCGGCAGTCAGAACCCCGGCGCCGGTTCTCAGCAGGTTAAGGGTCTCCAGGGCCAGCTCCTTGTTGGGAATCCACCTCGGGAGGCTGGTGGATTGGGGGAGGGACGGTCCTGGGGCTGGATTTTCCCCCTGCCCTCTGAGCTCTTGGCCAGGACAGTGTTGTTCAGGAACTTCCTGTCGCCCCTCGGCTGACCCTGTGGTCCTGAGCGCCCTTGCGGGAGAAGGTATTATCCAGGGGGTTGCAGGTGGGGAAGAGTGCAGGGCCTGGGCCTGGCCTGAGCCAGGGAGGGAAGGAGCCCGGGGAAGGCCTGTTCCTGCGCTGTCCCAGCCCACCGCCAGCCCCGGATCACATCACCTCCAGGGACATGCAGGACATGCCTGGCCCCGTGGCCACAGGGATGGCTAGGGCCCCAGTGCTCCCCGTCCTTCAGTCAGAGCTATGATCTCATGGGCAAGGCTGACGGGCGCTGCACCCAGCCCTGGGACTCCATGCCAGCTCACAGGGGCACCCTCCCTGTGCTCTTGTGCCTGAGACACAGGCCCTACTAGCCCAGGCCCTTTCTGACTGTGTTTGCTTTGGACTCAGCCCTTCCCTGGGCAACTCAGTCTTCTGGAGTAGGGAAGGAGGGTCAAGAAGCAGCCCCTGCATCTGGGGTCTTAGAAGCTAGCAAGCGGCCATCTAAGATTCATCAATCGGTCCCAGCTCACCTGGAGTAAAGGAGAATGAAGAACATTAAAGACACAAGGAAAACATTAGCCCGAGAGACAGAAAGGGCCACATAAACCAGAGAATGCATCAGCCTGAGACCAGAAGAACTGGATGGTGCCCAGCTACCACCAGTGACCATCCTGACAGAGAACACAACAGAGAGTCCCTGATGGAGCTGGAGAAAAGTAGGGTGCAGAACTGAAATTCTAGTAAAAAGATCAGACTTAATGGTCTGACTGAGACTGGAGGAACCCCAGAAAGCATGGCCCCCAGACTGTCTGTCAACCCAGAACTAAAACAATTCCTGAGGCTAACTCTTCAAAGATTAGACTGGACTACGGGACATAAAAATGATACTTGTGAAGAGTGTGCTTCTTAGCTCAAATAGATACATGAGACTAAATGGGCAGCTCCTGTCCGGAGGTGAGATGAGAAAGCAGAGAGGGTCAGGAGCTGGTTGAATGGACACAGGAAATCAGGGGTGGAAAAGAGGAATGTGCTGTCACAGCATAAGGAGAACAACTAGGGTCACATAACAATGTGTGTATAAATTTTTGTGTGAGAGACTAACTTGAATTGGAAACTTTCACTTAAAGTACAATTTTGAAAAAAGCAGCCCCTGGGTGCACCCCAACCTCTAGGGATGGGGCTGGATCGGTGGGGTGGGGTGAGGAACAGTGGCATCGCTAGGGTTGGTGTCACCCAGTGTGGTAACTTATGGTGTCACACCCCCTCCGTGGGCCTCCTCCCGTGCCACTCCATAAAAACACGTCTGCGAAGAAAACAACAGGGCATGCTTGTAGCGGCATGCAGATGGAACCACATAATTCTAAGCATCATTGTAACTGGCTAATAATGACACTCTGACTGGAATGCCTTACGAGAAACCAAACTCATTGCTGTGGAGTTGATTCCGACTCATAGTGACCCTATAGGACAGAGTAGAACTGTCCCATAGGGTTTCCAAAGCTGTAGTCTTTATGGAAGCAGACTGCCACATCTTTCTTCAACAGAGCGGCTGCTGGGTTTGAACCACTAACCTTTTGGTTAGCAGCCCAGTGCTTTAACCACAGCACCACAGAAGGTTTAAAAAGTAAATTAGCATAGAGTTTTAGCCTTGTAAGTATATCGATAAACGTAAGCTGGGCTTCTGAAAAATGTTTTTGTTGTTACAACGAACTACAGGGATATTTTTATAAAGAATAATAAATTTCTGCTGAAACATTGCACAAAAGTTTTATAGACAGTCATTTTGGTGTCACTCCCTCTGACACCCCCCACACCCCCTCAATGACACCACTGGCCAGGAAGGTCAGAAGGACTGAGCGGCTCCCCATCTCACAGACCCTGAGCCCTGATAGCACAGTGGTTAAGTGCTTGACTGCTAACTGAAAGGCAGTTGGTTCAAACTCATCAGCAGTTCAAACCCATCAGCCATTCTGTGGAGAAAAATGTGGCAGTCTGCTTCTGTTAAGATTTACAACTTGAAAACCCTATGGGACAGTTCTACTCTGTCCTGTAGGGTCACTATGAGTCAAAATAGACTCGATAGCCTCTAACAACAATTCTTCAGCCCCATGCCTCTCAAAAAAACAAAAACAAAAAACAAAAAAAAAACACTGTCCATTCCAACTCATAACAACACTATAGCAGTGACGTCACTAGGCGGATGAGTGGGGTGCAGACCAGACTGGGTGACACTGTGAGAGGGAATGACACCCAAATGGCTGTCTATAAAATTTTTGTGCAGTGTTTCAGCAGAAATTTATTATTTTGTATAAAGTTATCCCTGTAGTTAGTTATAACAACAAAAACATTTTTCATAAGCCCAGCTTATATGTATCAATATACCTACAAGGCTGAACCTCTATGCTAATTTGTTTTTTGAACCTTCTAATGAGCTCTGGTCAGAGCTGTCATTATTACCCAATTACAATGAGGCTTTGAATCAGGCGTTTTCGCCCACCTTGCTACACGCACCCGCTGTTGTTTTCATTGCTGCTGGTGTTTCTGTAGTCCCTGATTTTGTCATATTTTCTGGTCTTTTGGCTACAATATTGCGATAAGTAGTATTTGTGAATCTATATCAATAAAAGTTTTGAGACTGAAGTAATAATTCAAAGAACAGAAGGAGGAAAATTCAAAAAAGGCTGTTCGCTGAAGTGATTCACAAGTTCACAGCTTTGAAGGCCAGAAAAGGAATGTTCTGATTTGAGATGTTCACTAAGTGCTGAAATGCTTGTATATTTGTTCCTATTTTTATGGCATAATTTCATTTATGAATGTATTTCCATATGCATGTGTCTACAACTTCTACATTATTTGGGCTGTTATTGATTATGCAAACCTAATCCATTAAAGTATCTCATGTACTGGTAAAGTTTAATGTTAAAACGAACATAATTATAATGTCGCTCTTAAATGTTTTTACTTTGAAATTTATTGTCTTCTTACCAAATTTTCACTTTAACCAACTATGTAGAAGTAAATACATTTAGGCTGTGCGTATAATATTGTAATTTAAACTATAATTATAATTTTGCTAGTGGCTTATGTCACTACTATTGCCTTTACATGCATTGATATACGGGAATTACGATCTACAAATAACATAAGTACAAAAATAACTAAGGATTCTGTATGGTCTGGTAAGGGAGGAGGTTCATGGGGGGGGTTCTCAGTTACTTAGTGTTGCTATTACAGAAATGCCACAAGAGGATGGTTTTAGCAAATATAAATTTAGTCTCTCACAGTCTAGGATGCTAGAAGTCTGAATTCAGTGCATCAGCTCCAGGGGAAGGCTGCTGGCTTATAATATTATATCATATTATATATAATATAAATAATATTTACAATATATATTTATAATATATAAATATATTTGTAATATATAAATATAATTCTATATAATGTAATAAAAATTTAATATATAAATATGTGGAGTCCTGGGTGGCGCAAACAGTCAAGCCCTCAACTACTAACCAAAATGTTGGTGGTTTGAACACACCCAGAGGTTCCTTGGAAGACAGGCCTGGTGATCTGCTTCTGAAAGGTCACAGACTTGAAAACCCTATGGAGTTCTACTCTGACACACACAGGGTCACCACGAATCAGAATTGACTTGGCAGCAACCAACAACAAGAACATATATACATATAGGAATTCTTACGCATGGTGCAAAAGGTTAAGTGCTTAAACACTAGCCAAAAGATTGGTGGTTCGAATCCATCCCGAGGTGCCTCTGAAGACAGGTGAGACAATCTACTTCTGAAAGATCACAACCTTGAAAACTCTATGAAGCAGTTCTGCTCTGCACATATGGGGTCACCGTAAGTTGGAATTGACTCAACAGGAACTTTTTAAAAATATATATACAGATATATAAATACAATCTATAAATATATAATACACAAATATAACCTATAAATTATATATAATTACATATTATATAATTGATATACAATCTATATAGTAGCTAAACTACCTTTCCTATTTTACAAAAATTGTTAACATTCCATACACAACTTTATATGTCTGTGTGTGTGTGAGTGTATCCATTCACAAATTCATATGTATGAGCATATATAAATGTAGCAAATGCATGCATGTATGCATGTATGATTTTATCTTTGCATGAGATCCCTGGAAGATGCCTAAGAAACTGCTAACAGCAGCTGTCTTTAAAAAGAGGATCTGAATGCCTGGGAAGCAGGACAGGAAGGAGACTTTTCACAGTTTGCCCTTTTGTACGTTCTGAATATTGAACCATGTGATTGTAGTTTATATTCAAAGAATAAATAGTTTCTGAAGGAGAAATAATAGAAGTGTTAGATATCACTGAAGTCCCTGGGTGGTGCAAACGGTTAATGCACTCAGCTGCTAACTGAAAGGTTGGAGATTTGAGTCCACCCAGAGTCACTTCAGAAGAAAGGGCTGGTGATTTACTTCTGAAAAATCAGCCATTGAAAACCCTGTGCAGCACAATTCTACTCTGACACACATGGGGGCATCATGAGGTGGAGTTAATGCGATGGCAAAAGTTTAATTTTTTTAGACATCACTATAAATGAGCTTTTCAAAAAAGTCTTTAAAAAGCAATGAAATCAATGTTTGCCCTATGGACATCATTTTAAAATTTAAGAAGAACTTCCTAATGTTATGTCAACGGATAATTGGGTCTAGGATAAAACTTTCCATGCACATTAGCAAAGATGATATGCTCTGCAAATCTGCTAAGCCACTCAAGAAGTGGCCCCGTCGGTGATAAAGATGCTGCTGGAGGAGATGCATCTAAATGATTTGAAGGTAATCATTTTGCAAAATTAAATGGGGAGAAAGGCAGCATTTAAATATTTGTAAGAAAAATAATTTGATGCCATAAATAAAAATAATGTTTTGGGAGGCTATTAAAATAACATAGAAATTGGTGTCCCCCAATTGTACACATGAAAAATGTTCAATTGACAAATGTTGTGTTTTCTATAATTTTATAACAACAATAAAATAATGTAGAAAGCAACTGTGATATAGCACTGGAATAAAATGTCAGTTGTAGAGCAAAATACATAATGTCACATTTGAAGGAATTATAAATGCTAACGGGAATGGCATTATGAGTGATTTTTAAATTTCTTCTTAGTCAAATTTAATTTTAAATTTTATACATTACTTTGGTAATAAGAAAATATTAATAGTAATAAAACATTTTTGTAGAAGAGGAAACAAAACGGCAAACAGAAATGGTTTCTCTCAGCAGCTCCATCCCTTCTTCGTGCTCCTGTCTTGATGTATCCATTCTATTTTTGTCTCAAAGTTTGGAATCCTTTAGGGCCTGCCTGTGTGCCTGTGGGGTAATTCTCTCTCAATGCCTCACCCACGGTTATGCACTGCCCATAAGACGCTTAGATGGCATTCACTACACCTAAGTTTGAATCCCAAATCCTCTGTTACTACCCGAGTGGCCCTAAGGTGGTGACTTTACCACCAAGCCTCAGTTTTCTTATCTGCAAAATGGGGCTACGAAAGACCATGTACTTCATACTTCACAGGTACTCACTGTGATTCACTGAGACGACATTCCATAGCATGTGACCCCTGCCTGGCACATGGCAAGTGCTAAATAATGTTAACTGTGATGAGGACAGGGAATGATAATGGCAGTGATGGTGGTGATGGTACTGTTGATGGTGGTGATGGTGATGGTGGTAATAGTGAACATGATAATAACAGTACTGATGGTGGCGGTGATGATGGTGATGGTGGAGTATGGGTAGTGGTAGTAGCGAACATGATACTAATGGTGGTGGTGGTAATAGTGATGGCAGTGGTCATGGTGATGATGGTGTTGGTGGTGATGGTGAATATGATAACGGTAGTGGTGGTAGTAGTGGAGGTGATGATGGTGATGGTGAAGATAGTGATGGTGGAGTGATGGTGGTGATGGTGGTGGACACAATAATAATGGTGATGGTGGTAATGGTGATGGTAGTGGTCATGGTGGAAGTGATGTGGTGAAGGTGATGATGGTGGTAATGGTGGTATGATGGTGTTGGGGTGATGGTGGACATAATAGTAATGGTAGTGGTGGTGGTGATTGTGGTGATGATGATATGGTGGTGGTGGTGAAGGTGGAGAAGGTGGTGATGATGACTGACATGACAGAAGTGGTGATGGCGGTGATAGATGGTGGATGGTGGGTGGTGAATGATGGTAGGGCTGGTGGTGATGGTGATGGTGGTGGTAGTTACAATGGTGGTCATGGAGATCACCCATCCTTTTTCCATGACTTCATTTATAACCATGAATTTTCATGTTGACGACTGACCTCTTATCCAGTGGTGATGAGAATTGAAAAGGATACTGTAAGGCCCCCACAGTAACAAAGTAGTGCTCTGAGAGGGATCATCCCAGAGGAATCTCTGATTCCTGACAGCCTTGAATAGGTTAACTGCATATTACACATTGGAAACTTAGATGTAAATAAAATTTTTTAAAGAGACTTCTCTTATCCCTTCCTTCACCACTTCTTCAAAGACATCTATGGAGCTTCTACTATGGGCCAAGCACCTTATAAAGTGCTTTGTAAATATCATCTCATTGAAAGCCCACAACCACGCATTGATATAGAAGTTATGAGTATCTCCCCAGTCTTCAGATGAAGAAATGGAGGTTCAAAAATATTATATCATTAGCTCAAGGTCCTGCTGCTGATAAAACGTAAAGCTAAGACTTGAACAACATCTACCTGAGTCCAAAACCCATGTCAGCTGCCACAACAAGATAAAAAATTCCAGGGCCTTCTGGGAGCTATACATGTAACATAAATGAGTGCGGTCACTGGTGAGAAGCAAGAAGCCCTGGTGGCACAACGGCGAAACACTCAGCTGTTAACTGAAAGGTTGGTGGTTTAAACCCACCAGCCACTCCATGGGAGAAAGACCTGGTGATATGCTCCTGTAAAGATTACAGCCTAGAAAACCCTATGGGGCAGATCTACCCAGTCACATGGGGTCACTATGAGTTGAAAATCAACTTGATGACACTCAACAACAAAAACACAGCAATGGGTGAGGAGCAATTGGGACAGTGGAGATCTGGAGGCTGCAGGCTCTATCAAAAGATGTTCAAATTCTCTTCTTCCTTAAATACACAACCAATGGGCCACCAGCTCATAACTTCTGCAGTAGACAATACTGCCTGATTGAAAATCAAATTCTTTAAATGGGACTCTTGCCTCCGTTAGAGGAAATATACTTGGTCACTTCCTGATTATCTTTCCTTCTCTCAACAGTTGTCTTCCTTTTTTTGATTCATGGTGCTCTTCCCCTAAAAAAAAACCTACTCTAAAATATACTGTACAAATTCTCATTATTACGAAACCCTGTCCAGATGAGAAAAAATGCTTTTTGAGGCCTCATTGGAAACCAGTTTTACTAAAGAGAGTGTTTTATGTTAAAGAAGTGATAACATTTTTCAAAACAGTGGACACTTCTAGCAATGCTTATTTGGAGAGATTTGGGCCATGATCCATAATAAGAAACATTATATTGATGATATAGTATTGATGTGTGTATACTTACAGAACAATCACTCATCAGTCAGTTTCTCACACTATGGTGGCTTGGACGTTGCTGTGATATTGGAAGCTATGCCACAGATATTTCAAATACCAGCAGGGTCACCCATGGTGGACAGTCTTCAGTGGAGCTACCAGACAAAGAAAGACTAGGAAAAAGTACCTGGTGGTCCAATTCTGAAAAAAGGCCAGAGAAAACCTTATTAATAGCTGTGGAACATTGTCTCATATAGTGCCAGAAGATGAGCCCCTCAGGTTGGAAGGCACTCAAAGGATGACTGGGGAAGATCAGACGAGTTGTAAGATCATAGGACATCATACATCAAGGACATCATAGATGAAGAAAGAAAAAGGTCATTAAAAAGACAGGAAAGAAAGAAAAGACCAAAATGGATTTCAGAAAAGACTCTGAAACTTGCTCTTGAATGTAGAACAGCTAAAGCAAATGAAGGAAATGATGAAGCAAAAGAGCTGAACAGAAGATTTTAAAGGGCAGCTCAAGAAGACAAAGTAAAGTATTATAATGAAATGTGCAAAGACCTGGAGTTAGAAAACCAAAAGGGAAGAGCATGCTCGGCATTTCTCAAACTGAAAGAACTGAAAAAAAAAAAAAAAAAAAAATTCAAGCCTCGAGTTGCAATATTGAAGGCTTCTATAGGCAAAATATTGAAAAACTCAGGAAGCCTTAAAAGAAGATGGACGGAATACAAAGAGTCACTATATCAAAAAGAATTTTTCAACCTACAACCATTTCAGAAGGTAACATATGATCAGGAACTGATGGTACTGAAGGAAGAAATCCAAACCTCACTGAAGGCATTGGTGAAAAAGAAGTCTCCAGGAATTGACAGAATACCAAATGAGATGTTTCAACAAATGGCTGCAGCGCTGGAGGTGCTCATTGGTTTATGCCAAGAAATTTGGAAGACAACTACCTGGCCAATCAACTGGAAGAGATCCATATTTTTGCCCACTGCAAAGAAAGGTGATCTAACAGAATGTGGGAATTATCAAACAACATCATTAATATCATACACAAGTAAAATTTTGCTGAAGATAATTCAAAAATGATTCCAGCAGTACATTATCCGGGTGCTACCAGAAATTGAAGCTGGATTCAGATGAGGATGTGGAATGAGGGATATCATTGCTGATGTCAAACAGATCTTGGCTGAAAGCAGAAAATAGCAGAAAGATGTTTACCTGAGTTTTATCGATTATGCAAAGGCATTCGACTATGAGGATCATAACAAATTATGGGTAACATTGCAAAGAATGGGAATTCCAGAACACTTAATTGTGCTCGTGAGGTACCTGTACGTAGACCAACTAGAGGACGCTTCATGGTTTAAAGTCAGGAAAGGTGTGCTTCAGGATTGTATCCTTTCACTATACTTATACAATTTATATGGAGAGCAAATAATCTGAGAAGCTGGACTATCTGAAGAAGAACGAAGCATCAGGATTAGAGGAAGACACTTTAACGACCTGTGATATGCAGACGACACAAGCTAGTTTGTTGAAAGCTAAGAGGACTTGAAGCACTTACTGATGAAGATCAAAGACTACAGCCTCCAGTATGGATTATACCTCAACATAAAGAAGACAAGAATCCTCACAATTGGACTAATAAGCAACATTATAATAAACAGAGAAAATGTTAAAGTTCTCAAGGATTTCACTTTACTTGCATTCACAACCAAAGCTCATGGAAGCAGCAGTCAAGAAATTAGACAATGTGTTACGTTGGGCAAATCTGCTGCAAAAGAGCTCTTTAAAGTGTTGAAAAACAAGGATGTCACTTCGAGGACTAAGGTGCGCCTGACACAAGCCATGATGTTTTCAATCGCCTTCTATGAATGTGAAAGCTGGACAAAGCTGACAACGAATAAGGGAGACCAGAGAAGAATTGACGCCTTTGAATTACGGTGTTGATGAAGAATATTGAAGATTCCATGGACTGCCAGAAGAATGAACAAATTTGTCTTGGAAGAATTACAGCCAGAATACTCATTAGAATCAAGAATGGTGAGACTTCATCTCATGTAATTTGGACATATTATCCAGGAGGTATCTGTCCCTGAAGAAGGACATCGTGCTTGGTAAAGTAGAGGGTTAGCAAAAGAGAGGAAGACCCTCAATGAGATGGATTGACACAGTGGCTGCAAAGATGGGCTCCAGCATGGCAACAACTATGAGGATGGCACAGGACCGGGCAGTATTTCATTCTGTTGTATATAGGGTCATTATGAGTCTGAACTGACTCAACAGCACCTAACAACACAACAACATACTTATGTGTATGTATAGAATTCTATATGCATGTATACATAACGTTGTTATATACATATTTTATTCGTATGTGTACAGATGCATAATATGTGTATGTTGTTGTTGTATGCCATGGTGTTGATTCCAACTCATAGAGATCTTATATAATAGAACAGAACTGCTCCATAGGGTTTCCTAGGCTATAATCTTTACAGAAATAGATCACCAGGTGTTTTTTTCTGCGGAGATGCAGGTGGGTTCAAACCTCTGAACTTGCAGTAAGTAGCTGAGCACTTAACTATTACATCACCAGGACTCCTTAATATATGTGTGTTTGTGTGTCTATGTGTGTCAGAGTAGAACTTCACTCTATAGGGTTTTCAATGGTTGTGATCTTACAGAAGTAGATCACCAGGCCTTTCTTCTGCAGGGCTGTTTCATGGATGTGAACTGTCAATCTTTCAATATATATATATTCCTTGATGGTACAAAGGGTGTACACTTGGCTACCAACCTAAGGGTTGATGGTTCTAATCCATCCAGCAGTGCTACAGAAGAAAGCCCTGGTAATCTATTTCTGTAAGATCACAACCATCGAAAACTCTATGGAGTGAAGCTCTACTCTGACACACATGGGGTTACCATGAGTCAAAATAGACTCTACAGCAAGAGATTTATATATATAGAGAGAGAGACAGAGAGAAAGAGAACTAAACCAAGTTTCACAAAACAGTACTTACTACATGCAGTATCTGATACTTTATAATTAAAGTCCTTTTCATTTCTTTTAAAATACTGGTTGTTACCCACTAAGTTGGTTTCCTGACCCAATAGGAAGTCACAATCAGTGGTTACAAAGCATTGACCTGTACATCTTTTTACTTTGGCCATGAAGATGACATACGATCCTTCACTGTGAACTCAGCATCTAATGTGCTTATATATTTATTTTGGAGTGTGAGGTGTGTAGCATGCGAAAAGGCATTTTAATTCATTATGTGACTTTGATCAACTCTCTGCTGGTTTTAGACCTTGTTTTCCACATTTTAAATAACAAACTGGTTACACTCTGAGTTTCTTCAGCTCTTCTGGGGGCTTTATCCATTTAGCTCACCTTAAACCTACGAATTCACAATTCACCATACTCCTCAGCTGTTCAAGAGCATTTCAGTATATTCTACTCTATCACAAAACAACGCACACTTTCCTCACCCAAGCAGAAGTGGAAAAATGAAAGGGAGATAGATGCCAGGACAGCAGCTTTAAAGAAATAGAGTCACAGGGCATGTAACGAGCTCTCCTGGAAAGTTCTGGAAGCTGAACTTTTTCTAGACCCAAGATCGCAGTAAAACATTTTCTATTTTCTATCAGAAGACAATAAACCTGGTCCTACTTACCCATCAAGATGAAAAGCTCTGGCTTCTCACCTAGTCTGGTGGCTTCTCAGAGATAACAAAAAAAAGGAGGTCTCTTTTTATGTTGAGCTCCAGTTACTCGAGGAGGATTGTGGGTGGGTGAGATGGCTTAGGGATGTAGGTTGGGGAGTTTGCATAATGCTAGGTCCATTAGTTCTCTTTTCATGAGTCATTTACATAGTACATTGGCAGGGGGGCATACTAGAGTGCCCCAGGAAATGAATTTGCAAACAGAAGTGGTGACCTATGGGGGAAATCCACTAACAGAGAATGATGCCAACTCCTAGCCTATCTAAGAAAAATGACCCAACTTTGAAGGGGCTCCTTTAGTTGGTGAATTTCTTAGTACAAGAGTTAGTATGGGAAGGAATAGGCAGATATGTACATTACCTAGTGCCTATTACCAGATCACTTCTCAGTTTGCCTCTTTGGGAAGTGGCTTACCCATAGTTTTTATCTTCAGGATAGGACAACCCAACATAATTACACTGATCTACTTGGCTGGCTCATTAACAATGTGAAATATATAGATGACACAACCTAGCTCGCTGAAAGTGAAGAGGACTTGAAGCACTTAACAATGAAGATCAAAGACTACAGCATTCATTATGGATTACACCTCGACATAAAGAAAACAAAAATCCTCACAACTGGACCAATAAGCAACATCATGATAAACAGAGAAAATATTGAAGTTGTCAATATTATTTGGATCCACAGTCAACACCCATGGAAGCAGTAGTCAGGAAATCAAAGAAGTATTGTATTGGGAAAATCTGCTTCAAAGGACTTCTTTAAAATACAAAAAAGCAAATATGTCATTTTGAGGACTATGGTGCACGTGACTCAAGCCATGATGTTTTCAGTCACCTCATATGCATGCAAAAGCTGGAAAATGAATGAGGACTGAAGAAGAATTGATGTATTTGAATTATGGTGTTGGGGAAAAATAATGAATATACCATGGTCTGCCAGAAGAGCGAATCTGTCCTGGAAGAAGTACAGCTATAATGCTCCTTAGAAGCGAGGATGGTGAGACTTCATCTCACGTACTTTGGAAATATTATCAGGAGGAACCAGTCCCTGGAGAAGGACATCATGTTTGGTAAAGTAGAGGGTCAGCGAAAAAGTGAGATGTTGAGATGGATTGGCACAGTGGCTGCAACAATGGGCTCAAACAAAGCAATGGTTGTGAGGATGGCACAAAACTGAACGTTTCCTTCTGCTGTATGTATGGTCACTATGAGTCGGAACTGATTCGACTGCACCTAACAACAGCAACAACAGTTGACTGATGAGGGACCCGGCGGTGCGACCATTAAAGACATTCAGCAGACAGGTTGGCATTTCCAACACACGGAGCTACTCCATTGAAGAAAGACCTGGTGATCTTCTTATGTAAAGATTGTTGTTGTTAGGTCTCATACTGAAGTGGCTTGTGTGTTACTTTGATTCTGGAAACTATGCCACGGGTATTTCAAAAACCACCAGTTTCAACCACGGTGAACAGGTTTCAGTAGAGCTTCCAGACTAGAGCTTCCAAACTAAGACTAGGAAGAAGGACCTGGTGGTCCACTTATGAAAAAAAACTGGTCAGTGAAAACCTTATGAATAACAGCTGAACATTGTCTGATATAGTGCCAGAACATCAGTCTCTCAGGTTGGAAGGCATTCAAAATATGACTGGGGAAGAGCTGACTCCTCAAAATAGAGTCAGCCTTAATGAAAAGAATGGATTAAATTTTGGGGTACCTTCATTTGCTGACGTGGCACGACTCAAAATGAGAAGAAACAGCTGCAAACACCCATTAATAATCAGAATGTGGAATATAAGAATTATGAATCTAGGAAAATTGAAAGTCATCAAAAATCAAATGAAATGCATAAAGATCAATATCCCATGTATTAATGTGCTGGAATGGACTGGTATTGGCCATTTTGAATCAGAAAATCATGTGCTCTACTATGCCGGGAATGACAACTTGAAGAGGAATGGCGTTACATTCATCATCAAAAGAACATTTCAAGACCTATACTGAAGTACAACGCTGTCAGTGATAGGATAGTAACCATACACCTACAAGGAAGACCAGTTAATACGACTATTATTCAAATTTACACACCAACCACTAAGACCAAAGATGAAGAAATTGAAGATTTTTACCAACTTCTACAGTCTCAAATTGATCGAACATGCAATCACGATGCATTGATAATTACTGGTGTTTGGAATGCTACAGTTGGAAGAAGGATTGGTGGTTGGAAAATACGCCCTCGGTGACAGAAACAATGCCAGAGATAGCAAGATAGAATTCTGCAAGAGCAACTACTTTTTCATTGCAAATACCTTTTTTCAACAACATAAACAGCAACAATAAACAGGGACCTCAACAGATGGAACACACAGGAATCAAATCAACTACCTCTGTGGAAAGAGATGATGGAGAAGCTCAATATCATCAGTCAGAACAAGGCCAGAGGCTGACAGTGGAACAGAACATCAGCTGCTCATATGTCAGTTCTAGTTGAAGCTGAGGAAATTAGAGCAAGACCACAAAAGCCAAAATGCTACCTTGACTATTTCTCACCTGAATTTAGAGATCAGCTCAAGAATAGATTTGAGGTACTGAATATAATTACCAAAGACCAGGCAAGTTGTGGAATGATATCAAGGACATCATATATGAAGAAAGCAAAAAAGTCATTAAAAAGGCAGTAAATAAAGAAAAGACCAAAATGGGTATCAGAAGGGATTCTGAAACTTGCTCTTGAGTATAGGGTAGCTAAACAGAATGAAGAAATGATGAAGCAAAAGGGCTGAACAGAAGATTTCAAAGAGCAGCTTGGGAAGACAAAGTATTATAATGAAATGTTCAAAGACCTGGAGTCAGCAAACCAAAAGGGAAGAAGGCACTCAGCATTTCTCAAGCTGAAAGAACTGAAGAAAAAATTCAAGCCTCTGGTTTCAATAGTGACAGATTTTATGGGCAAAATACTGAATGGCACAGGAAGCATCAAAAGAAGATGAAATAAATACACAGTCACTGTACCAAAAAGATTTGGTCAATGTTCTCTCATTTCAGGAGGTAGCATATGATCCAGAATTGATGGTACTGAAGGAAGCAGTCCAAGTTGCATTGAGACATTGGTGAAAAACAAGGCTCCAGGAATTGACAGAATACCAAACGAGATGTTTCAACAAATGGAGGCAGCGCTAGAAGTACTCACTTGTCTATGCCAAGAAATTGGAAGACACCTACCTGGCCAACCAACTGGAAGAGATCCATATTTATGCCTATTCCAAACAAAGCTGTCCAATCAAATGTGGAAATTATTGAACAATATCATTAATATCACACACAAGAAAATTTTGCTGAAGATCATTCAAAAGCAGCTGCAGCAGTACATTGACAGGGAACTGCCAGATATTCAAGGTGGACTCAGAAGAGGATGTGGAACCAGGGATATCATTATTGATGTCAGATGGATCCTGGCTGAAAGCAGAGAATACCACAGAGTTGTTTACCTGTGTTTTATTGACTATGCAAAGGCATTTGATTGTGTGGATCATAACAAATCATGGATAACATTGCAAAGAATGGGAATTCCAGAACACTTACTTGTGCTTATGAGGAACCTGTACATAGACCAAGAGGCATCCATCCCAACAGAACAACGGGATTCTGCATTGTTTAAATCAGGAAAAGTGTGTATCAGGGTTGTATTCTTTCACCATACTTATTCAATCTGTATGCTGAGCATATAATCTGAGAAACGGGACTATATGAACAAGAATGTAGCATCAGTATTGGAAGAAGACTCATTAACAACCTTCAATATGCAGATGACACAACTTTGCTTGATGAAAGTGAAGAGGACTTGAAGCATTTACCAATAAAGATCAAAGATCACAGCCTTCCGTATGGATTACACCTCAACATAAAGAAAACAATTGGATCAATAAGCATGATAAACGGAGAATAATTGAAGTTGTCAAGGATTTCATTTTACTTGGATCCACAATCAGTGCCCATAGAAGCAGCAGTCAAGAAATCTACTGACATACTGCATTGGGCAAATCTGCTGCAAAAGACCTCTTTAAAGTGTTGAAAAGCAAAGATGTCACTTTGAGGACTAAGGTGTATTGACCCAAACCATGATATTTTCAATAGTCTCATATGCATGTGAAAACTGGACAGTTAATAAGGAAGACCAAAGAAGAATTGATGCCTTTGAATTATGATGTTGGTGAAGAATATTGAATATTCCATGGACTGCCAGAAGAACGAAATCTATTTTGGAAGAAGTACAGCCAGAAAACTCCTTTGAAGCAAGGATGGTGAGAATTTGTCTGAATTACCTCGCCCATGTTATCATTAGGGAACAGTCCCTGAAGAAGGACATCCTACTTGGTAAGGTAGAGGGTCAGATAAAAAGAGGAAGACCTTCTACAAGATGGATTGAAAAAGTGGCTGCAACAATGTGCTCAAACATAGCAATGATTGTGAAGATGGCTCAGGACTGGGTAGTTTTTCTTTCTGTTGTACATGGTGTCGCTATTAGTTGGAACAGACTTGACGACACCTAAAAACAACAACTACTTTACCAACCATGGTGTCCTTCAGAGACTGGTCCCTCCTGGTAAAATGGCCAAAGTAAATGAGAGGAAGTTACACCATCCTTGTTTTTAAGGAGCACTCTGGTTGTACTTCTTTCAAGCTAGATGTGTAAAGATTACAACATAGAAAACCCATAGGGCAGTTCTACTCTGTCACATGGTATCGCTGTGAGTCAAAAATCAACTTGATGGCACCCAACAATATTCCAACATACCAAATATATTTAGAGGGAACACAATTCAATCTATAACCCTCCTCATGGGTGCAATTTACTGTATTTTCATGGTAGTTCTTAACCGCAGCCTCTCCAGTCTCAGTAAAGAGCCTCAATACACAAATAATAACCCCAAGGTGGGTATTTTGCATTGCATGGAACAAAAGAGGAAATGTAAAACAAGTGAGGATTTTCCTCCCAAGACCTTGAAGATGGTCTTTGCACCTCATTTGTAACTCGGACCTGATGCTGTTGGTACCTGCCCACAACCCTGAGCCTCAACACCTCACTGCACATTAGCCTGATTTTTATCTGCCAGCATTTGAGTTTTGTTATCATATGCAGGGTTTAGCACTGGAGCCTTCCCTTTGTGCCTGGAGGACAGGCTGAAGTATCACAGAGTTGATGCCCCTGGGGGGTAGCCCTCAGCCAGTGACTGATGATAAATGGTATATTAATATCCCAGCCCCCTCTCCCTTCAGGATAATTCTCAGGAGTGTGCTCTATGTTGCATCCCAGGTGTCCCCAGAGAGAATTAAGCTCAGGTTGCCCACCATGTACTGTGCTTGATAACACCCACTGTTGACTCTTTCTTCTTCCCTGTCTCATTTGTCCCTTCCTCTGCTGGTATTTCCTGGGGTCACCTACCTGATAAACTACTTTCCTATGAATCCTTTTCTCAGCATCTGCTTCCGGGGGACACTAACGAAAACATTACTGTTGTTGGTGGTGGTGTTAATTGCTGTTAAGTAAGCTCTGACTAGTGACAACGTTACGTATAAGAGAACAAAATGTTGCCTGATCCTGCACCATCTTCATAATCATTGGTTTTCCGAGTCCATTGTTGTGGTTATTGTGTCAGTCCATCTAATTGAGGGTTTCTCTGGTTTACACTGACCCTCTGCTTTACCAACCAGGATGTCTTTTTCTAGCAATTGATCTTTCCCGATCATGTGTTCCAAGTAAGTGAGCTGAAGTCTGACCATCTTCACTTCTTAGGAGCATTCTAGTTGTATTTCTTCTAATACTGATTTGTTTGATCTTCTGGTAGTCTATGGTATATTCAGTATTCTTCGCCAACTCCACAGTTCAAATACATTAATTCTTCTTTCTTCCTTTTTCATTGTTTAGCTTTCACATGTATATGAAGCAATTGAAAAGACCATGGCTTTGGGTCGGGGGCTCCTTGGTCAATAAAGTGACATCTTTGGTAGACCTCCATATTTATGTGATTGCTTGTGTGTGCATGAGTTATGTTGGGGGTTTGGGAATGGGGTGATAATGTTGCTGTAGAGGGATCAGATATACTGGAGAGCTTAAGGAAGATGAAATGGTTAAAGCACTAGACTCTGAAGCCAGTGGGTCCTGGGCTTACATCTCAGGTCCGAGTGATCTTGGACAAGCCTCAGTTTCCTCTTTTATTGAATGGATAGGGGAAAATGCCTACCTCGCCAGGTTGAGGTGATGATTAAATTAAAATTTATTGGCTACGTGCCTGTAGCATTGCCTGATACATGATGGTTACTTTTTTTAATTGAAAAAAATTTTTTCTGAAAATATACACAGCAAAACATACATGAATTCAGAATGTCTACATTTAACATTCAGTAACATTGATTACAGTCTTCACTTTGTGCCACTATTCTCGCTATCCTTTTCCAAATTATTCCTTCACCCCTAACATAAATTCACTGCCCCCTAAGCTTCTCATCTAACCTTTCACGTTGCTGTTGTTAATCTGATCCCATATAGATAATTCTTTAAAAGAGCACAAAGCTCAAGGTGAATATTCTTTACCAGTTAAGATAAACTATTGTTTCATTTAAAGATGATTTTAGGGGATAGTTTTAGTCTGAAGGTTAAAGATTATCTCAGTGCAATAGTTCAGGTGTTTTGCCCAGCCTCAATGGTTCCAGAACATCTGGATTTCACGAGAAATATGTGATGGTGACTTCTGTTGGGCAGACTGGGAAGAGGCCCTTGAGTTTGGGAATTGCTTTATTGGGGATCTTAGAGGGAGAGAGAAACATAGACAGAGATAGAGAGACAGAGAGAGAAAGAGAAAAAGAGGGAAAAGAAGAAGAGAATGGAAAGTAAGGGAAGAGGAAAGAAAACAAGAAAAGAGAGAGGGAGGGGAGAGAAAAGAAGGGAGAGAAGAAAAAAGAAGAGAGAGGGAAGACTAAAGAAGAGACAGAAAGAGAGAGAGGAACAGAGGTGCAAACCCTGTTTTTTAGTGGGTGCAATGAAAGAAGGTGGTAAGAGATTAGAGCCAGATATTTGTTGGGAAGGAAAGAAGAGTGAGGAAGAGTCACACACAGTGACAAGCCAGCCAGAGCAACTTCTCTTCACCATGGAGAAAGGGAACAAGGAGGGGCTTTTCACGCTGTCCTTCTTATTAGTGCCAGCAACTCAGCAGAAAGGGCTGTTATGTCCTGTCAGCATTGAGTAACCCTGGCTCTGCTCTCCCCTCCCCACATCCTCTGGTATTAAAAACCCAAGGGAAGCAGAAAAGGTTCCCCTTTGAACCACGCAACCACAGCACGATATAGAGATTCAGTCTGCTTCTCTTTTGGGGTGGAAATGGGGTGCAGGGAAAAGTGAGAGCCATGGGCTGTCCAGCCAAGAGACCATGATTTTAGGCTGGACACTGCAAACATCTTCATTGGAGGACCTTTGACAAAATCATTCAGCTCGAGGGATTTCATCTGTTGGGGCAGATTTTCTTCATAATCATTCATTTGACAAGTATGTTCTGAGCATCTACTGGGTGCCCAGTGGCGCAAAAATTTCACGCTTGACTACTAATTGTTCTAAGTTCTTTAAATATGTGAACATATTCAATTTTCCAAAATTTCTACAATAGTGGGTCATTATTCGCCTCACTTTATAGAAGAGAAAAATGAGGCACAAAGAGATTAAATAACTTGCCCAAAGCCACTTAGCCAGTCAAAGTGTAGGGCCAGGATTTAAAGCCAGGCAGTCTGGCTCCAGAGTCTGTACACTTTAAACTATGTTGTTGTTGCTAGTTGCCATTGGATCGATTCCAACTCACAGTGACAGCATGTATGCAGAGTAGGACTGTATTCCACAGGGTTTTCAAGGATGGGACGGTTTGGAAGCAGATCGCTAAGTGTTTCTTCTGCTACACCACTGGGTAGGTTTGAACCACCAACTTTTCAGCTAGTAATCAAATATTTAACCATTTCTGCCATCCAGGGATCCTTCACTAAGCTATATTGCCTCCCAAATAACAAACAAAAGAATTTTAGGTAGTGATAATGGCTACAAAAGAAGTTACAATAAAACATTGGAAAGCCAGAACCTGTGTAAAGCAGAAACCTGTCAGAGAAGGAAAACTCAAATATTTTCCTGTAAAACGAGTGATTAAAACGTGATAAGACTGCACCCCGTCAAAGGTGGAAAATTTGCAAGACCCTGAAAAATAGGCAGTCCTGGCACAGTCCTCCCACACCTCCTGGAGTATCCATCTACCTATTTGTCCGTTTGTAAGTTATTGTTTGCTAATACTATTGTTGCAGAATTTTCTAAGCTACAGCATTTACTGTAGCTGTCGTTTATTCTTGCATTCCTCTCAGTGTACTCTCTTGCCTTTGTTGTATTGTGCTGACTTCCCCCACATTCGGTATTGTGTCTTTCTCTTCATCAATATTATCTTATGTCTTCTATCTAATTGTGTTACTGAAATGGCAGGTCTCAGCCACCTGCCACAGAAGCCAATACTGAGATGGGGTGAGGTGAGCAGCAAGAATGTTTTATTGTATATCGATATACAGGAGACACAGGGGAGTGAGCCCCTCCGAAATCTGCCTCCCCCTCTGGGGGGGGATTAGAGGATTTTATCGGGACAGGGTCAGGGTCCGAAGAATCTGTGGAACGTTAGTTCCCCTTTGAGGTGGGCACAATGGCCTCCTTCCAAACATGCTGTCCTTCTGATGCCGTCCTGCTTTCTGCCACAGAATGATTTTTCCTTGTTCTGCACTTGTTGTTCCACCTCCCAAACAGGAACTCAGGTTAAATTTAAACTTTTAAAGTAATAGGAAAACAAGAGGGAAGAGAGGAGGAAAGTAAATCAAAATCATGGAAGCATGCAAAAGTGAACTATGGAAGCTAGGCATTAACAATACCACAATACCCAGGAAGCTGTGGCTGGCAGTAAACAATAAATGTGAAATTCCCATGCAGCCCCGTTCAATTGGTCATTTTCCCTCCCACCCTTCCCATCCCTGGTAATCATCAAAGAATTTTTTTTCTTTTTTACTGTGTGTAAACCTTTTACTGTTACTTTATATTAGTGGTCTCATATTTGTCTTTTTGTGATTGACTTATTTCACTCAGCATAATGTCCTACAAATTCATCCATGTTGTGAGATGTTTCATGGATTCGTCATTATTCTTTATCATTGTGTAGTATTCCACTGTGTGTATGTACATTTTGTTAATCCATTCATCTATCGATGGGCACTTAGGTTGTTTCCATCTTTTGGCTATTGTGAATAATGCTGCAGTGAACATAGGTGTGCATACGTCTATTTGTGCCATGGCTTTTATTTCTTTAGGGTATATACCTAGGAGTGGGATTGCTGAACCATGTAGTATTTCTATTTCTGGCTTTTTGAGAAAGCATCATATCATTTTCCAAAGTGTTTGTACCATTTTACATTCTCACCAACAGTGTATAAGGGTTCCAATCTCCTCACAAATTCTCCAAAATTTACTATTTTCTGTGTGTGTGTGTGTTTTATTAGTGCCAGTAATGTTGGGGTGAGATGGTATCTCATTATAGTTTTGATTTACATCTCTCTAGTAGCCAATGATCTCAAGCATTTCTTCATATGTTTGTTAGCCACTTGAATGTCTTCTTTGATTAAGTGTCTGTTCATATCCTTTGCCCATTTTTTAGATTTTGTGTCTCTTTACTTTTGAGATGTTGATGTTTTCTATGAATTTTAGAGATTATTCCCTTGTCAGATATGTCATAGCCAAAAAAATTTCCCAGTCTGTGGGTTCTCTTTTGACTCTTCTGGAGAAGTCTTGTTGAGTATTCGTGTTTAATTTTTAGGATGTCCCATTTATCTAATTCATCTTGAGCTGTGTGTGTATTTTTAGTTATGTTTGATGTTATAGATTGAATTGTGTTCCCCTAAAATGTGTGTCAACTTGGCTAGGTCATGATTCCTAGTGTTTTTGGTTGTCCAACATTTTGTGATCTGATGTGATTAGCCTATGTTTTGTAAATCCTAACTTCTATGATGCTAATGAGGCAGGATTAGAGGCAGTTACGTTAATGAGGCTGGACTCAATCTACAGGATTAGGCTCTATCTTGAATCAATCCCTTTTGAGATACAAAAGAGAGAATAGAGCAGAGAGGAAAAAGACCTCATGCCACCAAGAAAGAAGTCTGGGAGCAGAGCGTGTCCTTTGAAACCAGGGTCCCTGGGCTAAGAAGCTCCCAGACCAGGGGGAGATTGATGAAAAGGACCTTCTTCCATAGTCAACAGAGAGAGAAAACCTTCCCCTGCAGCAGGCACCCTGAATTTGGGCTTCTAGCCTCCTACTGTCCCTATTTTTTCCTCCATGATCTTTATAGTTTCAGGTTTTATATTTAGGTCTTTGATCCAGTTTTGGTTAGTTTTTGTGAATGGTGTGCGGTGTGGGTCCTGTTTCTTTCTTTTTTTTTTTTTTTTTACAGATAGACACCCAGTTTTGCCAGCATCATTTGTTGAAGACACCGTCTCTTCCCAATTTAATGGTCTTTGGCCCTTTGTCAAATGTTGGCTGATCACAGGTGGATGGTTTATATCCGAGTTCTTGATTCTGTTCCATTGGTCTATGTGTTTGTCGTTGTACCGGTTCCAGGCTGTTTTGACTACAATGGCTGTATGGTACGTTATAGATCTGGTATTGTGAGGCCTCCTACTTTGATATTCTTCAATATTGCTTTACTTATTCAGTTCTCTTTCCTTTCCACATAAAGTTGGTGATTAGTTTTTCCATCTCACTAAAGAATGTTTATGGAATTTGGATTGGAATTGCATTATATCTGTAGATTTCTTTGGGTGTTATTGACATTTTCACAATGTTGAGTCTTCCTATCCATGAGCATAGTATGTTTTTCCATCTATGTAGGTCTCTTTTGTTTTCTTGCAGTAGTATTTTGTAGCAGTCTTTGCATAGGATTTTTTATGTCCCTGGTTAAATTTATTCCTAAGTATTTTATCTTATGGAGAGATATTGTAAATAGTATTGATTTCTTGATTTTCTTTTTAAAGTTTTCTTTGTTGGCATATAGGAATCCAACTGATTTTTGTATGTTGATATTGTATCCTGCCACTTTGCTGAATCCTACTAGTTTCAGTAGCTTTCCTGTGGAATCGTTGGGATTTTCTATGTATGGGATATATCGTCTGTGAATAGGGATAGCTTTACTTCTTCCTTACCAATTTGTATGCACTTTATATCCTTTTTTTGTCTTATTACTCTAGCTAAGACTTCCAGGACAATGTTGAATAAGAGCGATGCTAAGGAGCATCTTTGTCTGGTTTCCATTTTCAGGGGGGAATGCTTTCAGTCTCTCTCCATTGAGAATAATGTTGGCTGTTGGTTTTTTATAAATGTCCTTTACAATGTTGAGAAATTTTGCTTCTATTTCTATTTCACTAAGAGTTTTTATCAGGAATGGGTTTTGGACTTTATCAAATGCCTTTTCTGTATCAGTTCAGATGATCCTGTGATTCTTTTGTTTTATTTATATGGTGGATTGCATTGATTGATTTTCTAATGTTGAATCATCTTGAATACCTGGCATGAATCCCATATAGTCATGATGTATTATTATTTTTTTTGATATGCTATTGAATTCTATTGGCTAGAATTTTGTTGACAATTTTTGCATCTATATTCATGAGAGATATTGGTTTGTAATTTTCTGTTTTTGTGGAGTCTTTGTCTGCTTTTGGTATCAAGCTTATACTGGCTTCATAGAATAAAATAGGGAGTATTCCTTCCTCTTCTATCCTCTGAAATAGATTGAGTAATATTCATGTGAAGTCTTCAATAAATGTTTGGTAAAATTCTCCAGGGAAGTCATCCAGACCAGGGCTTTTGTTGTTGTTGGGAGTTTTTTTTTTAGATGAAAGTTTACAGAACAAATAGTTTCTCATTAAACAGTACACATATTGTTTTATGACAATGGTTAATAACCTGACAACTTGTCAACACTGTCCCTTCTAACCTTGGGTTCCCTATTACCAGCTTTCCTGTCCCCTCCTGCCTTCTAGACCTTGTCCCTGGATTGTTGTGCCCCGTTAGTCTCATTTTGTTTTATGGGACTGTCTAATCTTTGGCTGAATGGTAAACCTCGGGTGTGACTTCATTACTGAGATAAAAGGGTGTCCGGGGGCCATACTTTCAGGGTTTCTCCAGTCTCTATCAAGCCAGTAAGTCTGGTCTTTTTTTGTGAGTTAGAATTTTGTTCTACGCTTTTCTCCAGCTCTGTCCAGGACTTTTGTTGTGATCCCGGTGAGAGCAGTCAGTGGTGGTAGCCAAGCACCATCTAGTTGTACCTGACTCAGTCTGGTGGAGGCCGTGGTCTTTGTGGTCCATTAGTCCTTTGGACTAATCTTTCCCTTGTATCTTGTTTTCTTCATTCTCTCTTGCAGCCAAGGGGTGAGACCAGTGGAGTATCTCAGATGGCTGCTCCCAGGCTTTTAAGACCCCAGATGCTACTCACCAAGGTAGAATGTAGAACATTTTCTTTATAAAGTGTGTTATGCTAATTGGGCTAGATGTTCCCCAAGACCATGGTCTTCACAGCCCTCTGCCCTGTAATTCAGTCCCTCAGGGAGTTTGGATGTATCTATGGAGCTTCCATAACCTTTCCTTGAACACCCTGTGCTGGCTTCCCCAGTATTGTGTACTGTCTTACTCTTCACCAAAGTTACCACTTATATATTGTCTATTTAGTATTCCTCCCACTCCTCCCATCTCTCATAATCGTCAAAGACTGTTTCTCTGTGTGTAAACTTTTTCATGAGTTTTTACAGTAGAGGCCTTATACAATATTTCTCCATTTGTGATTGACTTATTTCACTCAGCATAATGTCCTCTAATTTCATCCATGTTATGAGATGCTTCACAGATTCATGATTGTTCTTTATCGTTGCATAATACTCCATTGTGTGTATGTACCATAGTTTGTTTATCCATTCATCTGTTGATGGGCATCTAGGTTGTTTCCATCGTTTTGCTATTGTGAACAATGCTGCAATGAACATGGGTGTGCGTATGTCTGTTTGTGTGACGGCTCTTATTTTTCTGGGATATATTTCTAAGAGTGGGATTGCTGGATCTTATGGTATTTCTATTTCTAGCTTTCTAAGGAAGCATCCTAACATTTTCCAAAATGGTTGTATCATTTTGCATTTCCACCAGCAGTGCATAAGAGTTCTGATCTCCCCGCAGCCTCTCCAACATTTGTTATTTCCACTAATTTTGATTCTTGCCAGTAATGCTGGGGTGAGATGGTATCTCATTGTGGTTTTAATTTGCATTTCTCTGATGGCTAGTGATTGCGAGAGTTTCTTCATGTGTCTGTTGGCCGCTTGAATGTCTTCTTTGGTGAAGTGTCTGTTCATTTCCTTTGCCCAATGTTTAATTGAATTATTTGTCTTTTTGTTGTAGAGGTGTTGGATTTTCTTGTAGTTTATAGAGACTAGACCATTGTCTGACTCGTAATGTCCAATTTTTTTTCCCAGTCTGTAGGTTCTCTTTTTACTCTTCTGGTGAAGTCTTTTGATGAGGATAAGTGTTCAATTTTTAGAAGATCCCAGTTATCTAGCTTATCTTCTGGAGTTTGTGTGTTGTTGGTTATGTTTTGTATCCTGTTAATGCCGTGTATTAGGGCCTCTAGCATTGATCCTATTATTTCTTCTATGAACTGTATAGTTTTTGGCTTTATAGTTAGGTCTTTGGTCCATTTTGAATTAGTTTTTGTATATGGTGTGAGGTATGAGTCCTGTATCATTTTTCTGCAGACGGACATCCAGTTTTGCAAGCACCATTTGTTAAAAAGACTGTCTTTTTCCCATTTGATGGACTTTGGGCCCTTGTCGAAGATCAGGTGACTGTAGGTGGATAGATTTACATCTGGGTTCTCAATTCTGTTCCATTGGTCAATTTATCTGTCGTTGTATCAGTACCAGGCTGTTTTGACTACCGTAGCTGTATAATAGGTTCTGAGGTAAGGTAGTGTGAGTTCTCCTACTTTATTCATCTTCCTCAATAGTGGTTCACTTATCCGAGGCTGCATCTCTTTCCATAAAAAGTTAATGATTAGTTTTTCCATCTCTTTAAAGAATGTTGTTGGTATTTGGATCAGGATTGCATTGTATTTGTAAATTGCTTTGGGTAGAATTGTCATTTTCACAATGTTGAGTCTACCTATCCATGAGCATGGGATGTTTTTCCATTTTT
>NW_004443993.1:7477624-7492759 GCF_000243295.1 Trichechus manatus latirostris
AAGCCATCTAGGCCTTTTTTTTTTTTTGCTGGGAGTGTTTTTTATTACCTTTTCAATCTCTTCTCTTGCTATGGGTCTCTTAAGATTTTCAACATCATTTTGTGATAGTTTGAGTAGGTAGTTGTGTTTCTAGAAATTTATCCATTTCCTCTAGGTTTTCAAATTTGTTGGAGTATAGTTTTTCATAATACTCTGTTATGATCCTTTTTATTACATTTGGGTCTGTTGTAATGTCCCCCATTTCATTTATTTATTTGCATCCTCTCCTGTTTTTCTTTTGTCAGTCTGGCCAGTGGTTTGTCGATTTTGTTGATGCTTTCAAAGAACTTTTAGTTTTGTTGATTCTTTCTATTGTTTTTCTATTCTCTATCTCATTTATTTCTGCTCTGATTTTATTATTCCCTTTCTTCCAGTGGCTGTGGGCTTTTTTTGCTCTTCTTTTTCTATTTGTTTGAATGATGTAGTTAATGTTTTGATTTTGTCCTTTTCTTCTTTTTTGACGTGTGCATCTATTGCTATAAATTGTCCCTGAGGACTGCCTTTTCTGTGTCCCAAAGGTTTTGGTATGATGTATTTTCATTCTCGTTTGACTCTAGGAATTTTTTGATTCCATCTCTGATTTCTTCTATTACCCAGTGATGTGTAAGCAGGGTGTTATTCAGTTTCCATGTAATTGATTTTTTTTTTCCTTGCTCTTTCTGTTGTTAATTTCTACCTTGATGGTTCTGTGGTCAGATTAAATACTTTGAAGTATTTCAACGTTTTGGATGTTGATGAGGATTTCTCTGTGACCTAAGATGTGATCTATTCTGGAGAACGTTCCATGAGCTTTGGAAAAGAATATGTACTTTGCAGCTGTATAGTGGAGTGTTCTATATATGTCTATGAGGTCAAGTTGGCTGATTTTGCCCTTTAGGTCTTCTGTATATTTGTTGAGTTTCTTTTTACGTATTCTGTCCTTTACTCAGAGTGGTGTGTTGAATTCTCCTACTATTATTGTGGAACCTTCAATTCCTCTTTTCAGTGCTGTTAGAATTTGTTATATGTATTTTGGAGCCCTGTCATTGGGTGCATAGATGTTTATTATGGTTATGTCTTCATGATGGATCATCCCCTTAATCATTATATAGTGTCCTTCTTTATCTTTTATGGTGGATTTTGTTTTAAAGTCTGTTTTATCTGAGATTAGTATTGCCACTCCTGCTGTTTTTTGGTTGTTGTTAGCTTGATGTTTTTTTTTCCATCCTTTGCTTTTTAATAAATTTATGTCTTAGTTTCTAAGGTGTGTCTCTTGTAGACAGTATATTGATGGATCCTTTTTTTATCCATTCTGTCACTCTCTGTCTCGTTATGGGTGCATTGAGGCCATTTACATTTAGTGTAATTATTGACAGGTGTGAGTTTATTGTTGTCATTTTGTAGTGTGTTTTTTTGTGGTGCTGATGTTTTCTTTGTTCCTCTTACTCTCCTGTGCTGAATTTCTTTTGTTTGTGGAATTTTTTTTCATTTCTTCTGTTTTTGTAGGTTTTGTTCTTACTGGGACTTTGTTTTTCCTCTTTATTTTGATGGGTAAGTTTGTTAACTTTCTTTGTGGTTACCGTAAAATTTACCCTTATCTTCCTAAGTTTGAAGCAATCTATTATTACTTGGTATCGCTTTGCCTTCCTCTCCATTAGAAGGTTCTATACCCACAAGGTTTATTCCCTCTTCTATTGTTCTGATGTTGTTGTCATTTACAGATTAACTGCTCTGATTCCCTGTTGTATTTCTTTTGGTTTTGGATAGTTCTTGAGGGTTCCTTTCTTAGATTGGTATCTGGGTGGTACAATCCTGTGTCCTATATTCAGCCTGTGAGCTCATGCTTTTGTTCTCAGATAGAAGGACTCCCTTTAATAATTCTTGTAAGTTTGTTTGGTTTTTACATAGTCCATTTATTTTTGTTTATCTGGAAATGTCTTAATTTCACCATCATATTTGAAAGAGAGTTTTGCAGGATATATTATTCTTGGCTGGCAATTTTTTTCTTTCAAGGTTTTATATATGTCACCCCATTGCCTTCTTGCCTGCAAGGTTTCTGCTGAATAATCTGAGCATAGTCTTATTGTTTGTCCTCTGTATGTGACTTTTTGTTTTTCTCTAGCTGCTTTCAGGATTCTTTGCTTGTCTTTGGTTTTGCCAAGTGTGATTATGATATGCCTTGGTGATTTTCTTTTGGGGTCTATCCTATATGGGGTTAGTTGAGCTTCTTGGATGGTCAGCTTTTCATCTTTCATGGTATTGGGGATGTTTTTTGTCAGAAGATCTTCAATGATCCTCTCTATGTTTTCTGTTTTCTTTCCCTGTTCTGGAACTCCGATTACTCAAAAATTTTTGCTTTTGATTGTATCCCACGTAACTCTCAGGGTCTCTTGACTTTTCTTAGTTCTTTTTTTCTTATTTTTCCTCAAAGAGGGTTGTATCCAAGTTTTTGTCTTCCATTTCGCTGATCCTGTCTTCCACCATTTGAAACCTGCTCCTCAGCCCTTCTATGACACTGTTCATTTCTGAAATCTTGTTGTTTATCCTTTGGATTTCTAATTGTTTTCGTATGATTTCTAGTTGTGAATTTATTTTAGCATATTTTTCCTGCATTATTTTCCTGAATTCTTCCTTTTTTGTTTGTATTTTCCATGAATTTGTCTGCCTTTCCCATGAATTTGTCTATTTTTCCCCCACTTGTGTCTGCTTTTTGCTTCAACTCTTGGATAGCTCTGAATATTAGAGATTTGAATTCCCTATCGGGTAGTTCTAGTGCCTTTTCTTCTACTGGAAAGTCATCTGGTGTTTTATCTTTGATGCCTACTGGAACCATCCTGTCCTGTTGTTCTAAATGTTTTGATATTTATGCTCTCTTCTGGGCATTTGGTAGTTATTTTCCTCATTTATTGATTGTAGATTTGTTTTTTTGTCCTGCTTTTTTGTTTTACTTGGTTATGTCTGAGCAGGTGGGCTATGTGTTCTTTGTTGTTTGCTCATCTGTGGGCACGATACTTTTCGCCTCCTTCTCCAATTGGCGGGGTAAGTGGCTCAGATATGGTACAGCAGGGCAGGTCTAGCTGAAGATGTGTTGATAGGATGGGTTGTTTGTGGTACGTTCTAGGGTCAACAGTGTGGGCTGGGAGTCAGTGCAGGGCAGGTTCCAGTAGGCTGTGCTTGTGCTGCTTGGGGGTGTGATGTTCAGCGCATGGTGCAGGTAGGCAGGATGGAGGGGGGAGATTGTGATGTGTGGAGCTAAGATGGGTTTGGGAAAGAGGAGAGAGAGGAGAGAGGAACAGGAGCCAAAAACATACAAACAAAAAAGAGTGCTAAGAGAGTTTTCCGTTGGATTGGAGTGATGAGAGAATGAGAAATGGAAAAATAACAAAAAGGAGAAGAAGAAGAAAAAAATGAATAAATAAAAATTAGAAAGAAAAAAGAAAATCCCCCAGGGATCACACTGGTGTGCCTGCAAAGTCTGGGAAAGTTGCTCCCAGGCCGTGAAGTACAACCTGGATAGAAGGGGTAGAGGAGTCACTCAGCACCAGGTATTCAGGAGACAGGAAGAGAAGGTAAGTATAGGGGGGTGAGAAACTGAATAATGAAGAAAGACAAAAAAGGAAAAAGAGAGAAAAGGAA
The DNA here is from genome assembly GCF_000243295.1 of Trichechus manatus latirostris. Classification (NCBI taxonomy): domain Eukaryota; kingdom Metazoa; phylum Chordata; class Mammalia; order Sirenia; family Trichechidae; genus Trichechus; species Trichechus manatus. Next base: position 7,481,279 of record NW_004443993.1, read on the forward strand.
ACAAAACAAATAAAAAAAGGACAAGAAAAACCTAGGGAAAAAAAAAAACAAGAAAAAAGAAATCCCCTCAGGGATCCCTCTGCGCATCTGCATAAACTGAGGGTATAGGTCCCAAGCCGCACAGTACTGCCTGGCTAGAATGGGCTCCCAATTCACGAAAAGAAAAAGAAAACTAACAGATCAAAATAAACAAACAACAAAAACCTCGAGATCCCACCTGTATGGCAGCATGGGCCGGGAAGCAGTTTCACATTCAAGCGGCGTTTCACAGCCTTTCAGGAAGAAGCAAAGATGGAGCTGAAGCCAGGTATTTGAGAGAAAGGAGAGGGAGGTGGTAAGAGCGTATGGAAGAAATCAAAAGAAGTGGAAAAAAGCAACACTAGCAGCCAACAAATGGCACTCAGGGAACCAGCCAGTGGGGGCAGGTGGAATCCAGACAGCACTGGGGTGAAGCTTGTGCTTCCCCGCCAAGAGACTGTGGCTGCAGGAAGCAGAAGAGACTGAGTGGAGGTGAAGAAGGGTGGGCGGTGGGAAACCGTATATCGCTGGTTACTGGTTGTTCTGTCTCCTGCTGGAAGCTCCGTGAAGCTGCTCTCCTGTACCCTCTGTTCACCTATCTCCAATAGGAGTCCAGGATGGTGGATCCGTGCTGCGTTAGCTGATAGGAGGTCTCTGCATGTATCTCTCCTTGTTCTCTGTCAGTTTCTTATTCCATTCGGTGCTTAGCTGAGTTCTTTATCTCTTCATTTGATGTTTAGGGTTTCAGGATTGACGTTTTCTCTGGCTCAGGTTTTTAGATCTTTGCTGTGGAGGGATGGTGTGGTGCTTCTGTTTATAGTGCCATGTTTCCAGGAAGTCTGGGAGTTTTTTTAAATTACCTCTTTAATCTCTTCTTTTGTTATGGGTATGTTCAGGTTTTCCATCTCAGTTTGTGTTAGTTTGGGTAGTGTGTTTCTAGAAATTTGTCCATTTCGTCTAGGTTTTCAAATTTGTTGGAGTACAATTTTTCATAGTATTCTGTAATGATCATTTTTATTTTGGTTGGTTCCATTGGAATGTCAGCCATTTCATTTCTTATTTGGGTTATATGCGTCCTTTCCTGGTTTTCTTTTGTTAATTTGGCCAATGGATTGTTGATATTTTTGATCCTTTCAAGGAATCAATTTCTAGTCTTGTTGATTCTTTCGATTGTTTTTCTGTTATCTATTTCATTTATTTCTGCTCTAATCTTTATTATTTCCTTTCTTCTAGTGACTGTGGGCTTCTTTTGCTGCTTTCTTTCTATTTGTTTGAATTACAGAGTTAATGTTTAGATTTTGGCCATTCCTTCTTTTTTTATGTGTACATCTATTGCTATAAATTGTCTTCTGAGCACTGCTTCTGTTGTGTCCCAAAGGTTTTGGTAAGATGTGTTTTCATTCTCATTTGACTCTAGGACTTTTTTAATTTCATCTATTACCCATTGGTTTTTAATCAAGGTGATATTCACGTTTCATATATTTGATTTTTTTCCCTTGTTCTTCCGGTTACTGAATTCCATTTTTATAATGTTGTGATCAGAGAAAACACTTTATATTATGTCAGTGCTTTGGATTTTATTGGGGTTTGCTTTGTGGCCTAATGTGTAGTCTATTCTGAAGAATGAGTCATGCGCTTTGGAAGAGAATGTATACCTTGCTGTGGTTGGATGGAGTGTTCTGTATTGTCTATGAGGTCATACATTGATTGTGGCAATTAGGTCTTCTGTATCTTTGTTGAGTTTCTTCCTAGTTGTTCTATCCTTCACTAAAAGTCATGCTTTGAAGTCTACTATATTTGTGGAGCTGTCTATTTCTCTCTTCAATGCTGTTAATTTGTTTTATGTATTTTGATGCCCTTTCATTCAGTCCATATATATTTATCATGATTATGGCCTCTTGGTGGATTATCCCTTTACTCATTATATAATGTCCTCCCTTATCTTTTATAGTGGATTTTGTCTTAAAGTCTATTTTGTCAGAGATTAATATTGCCTCTCCTGCTCTTTTTTAGTTATTGTTTGCTTGATATATTTTTTCCATCCTTTGAGTTTTAGTTCATTAATGTCTTTGACCATCACATGTCTGTCATACTGTGGTGGCTTGTGTGTGGCTGTGATACTGGAAGCTTTGCCACCAGTGTTTCAAATACCAGCAGGGTCATCTTTGGTGGACAGGGTTCAGCTGAGCTTCCAGACTAAAACACACTAGGAAGAAGGACCTGGCAGTCTACTTCTGAAAAAATTGGTCTGTGAAAATCTTATGAATAGCAGTTGAATATACCGTGGAATGCCAGAAGAAAGAACAAATCTATCTTGGAAGAAGTACAGCCAGAATGCTCCTTAGAAGCAAGGATGGGGAGGCTTCGTCTCACATACTTTGGATATGTTATCAGTAGGGATCAGTCCCTGGAAAAGGACATCATGCTTGGTATAGCAGAAGGTCAGTGAAAAAGAGAAAGACCCTCAACTAGATGGATTGACTCTGTGGCTGCAACAATGGGCTCAAACATAACAGTGATTGTAAGGATAGCACAAGACCGGGAAGTGTTTCCTTTTGTTGTGCATAGGGTCACTGTGAGTCAGAACTGACTTGATGGCACCTAACAACAACAACGTCTTTGTGTCTAAGATGTGTCTCTTGTAGACAGCGTAACAAAGGGTGGCTTTTTTTTTTTTTTTTTATCCATTCTGTCACTCTCTGCCTCTTTACAGGTGGACTTAAGTCATTTACGTTCAGTGTGATTATGGATAGGTATTAGTTTATTTTTGTTGTTGTTGTTGTTTTGATGTTGACGTTTTCTTTGTTCCTCTTACTTTCCTGTGCTGAGTTCCTTTTGTTTGTGGATTTTCTTTTCTTTTGTTATTATAGATTTTTTGATTATTGAGACTTTATATTTTTCTTCTTTTTATTTTGATGAGTAAGTTGACTAGCTTTCTTAGTGGTTACCTTGTAATTTACTTCTTGATACTGACTTAGCTTTCTGTCCATATGGAAGTTTTATAACTACACCATTTAGTCTCTCTTTTTCTTTGGACTTTGTCACCATTTACAGATTAACATGTCTGGTTGCCTGTTTTCATTTAACTTTTTTTATTTTTGAGAATTCTTTATCTGGGTTGGTGTCTGATGCTGACCTGTGTCCTAATCTCAGATTGTTGTCTGATGTTGTTGATTATCCAAAGAACTCCCTTTAATATTTCTTGTAAGTTTTGTCCAGTTTTTACAATTTCTCTTAATTTTTATTTATCTGGAAGTGTCCTAATTTCACCATCATATTTGAGATAGAGTTTTGCTGAATATAGAATTCTTGGTTGGCTTTTTTTTTTCAAGGTTTTATATGTGTCATCCCATTGCCTTCTTGCCTGCATGGTTTCTGCTGAGTAATCAGAGCTTAGTCTTATTGTTTCCCCTTTGTAGGTGACTTTTCGTTTTTCCTAAGCTGCTATCAGGCTTCTTTCTTTGTCTTTGGTTTTGGCAAATTTGATTATGCTATATCTTAGTGACTTTCTTTTGTGGCCTATCCTGTAAGGGGTTTGCTAAGTTACTTGGATGGATATCTTGTTGTCTTTTATGATAAAAGTGAAGGTTTTTTTCAGCGAATCTTTGACAATTCTCTCTTTGTTTTCCATTGCCTCCATCATTCTGGAGTTTTGAGCATGTGCAAATATTTCCTCTGATAGTGTCCCACATAATTCTTAGAATTTCTTCATTCTTTTTTCTGGTTTTTCCTCAAACAAATTGTTATCAAGGGGTTTGTCCTCAATTTTGCTAAGTTTGTCTTCCAGTAATTAAATTCTGTTCCTATATCCTTCTATTCAATTGTCCACCAAACCAAAAATCAAACCTGTTGACACTGAGTTGACTCTGACTCATAGCGACTCTGGTGGCATAATGGTTAAGAGCTCAGCTGCTAACCAAAAAGTTGGCACTTTGAATTCACCAGCTGCTCCTTGGAAACCTTATGGGGCAGGCAGTTCTACTCTGTTTTATAGGGTGGTTAATAGTCAGAATCAACTTGACCACAAAGAGTTTAAATTGTCAATTTCTGAAAATTTATTATTAAACATTTTGCTTTCTACTTCCTATTTTTGTATGGTTTCTAGCTGTCTGTTTATTTTGTTCTTGTACTGTTTTCCTGAATTCTTCCATTGGCTTGTCTATTTTTTACTTGCTTTTATCTGTATTTTCCTTGATCTCTCAGAGAATTGTGTATATAAGTCTTTTGAATTTCTTTTCAGGTATTTCCATTACCATTTCTTCCTCTGGAAGGTTATCTGGTTCTTTATTTTAGTCTCTTGCTGGAGCCATCTTGACCTGCTTGGTTATGTGATTTGATATTGTCTGTTGTCTCTGAAGCATCGAGGTGTCATTATGTTTATTGATTTATCATATGTTTGTTTACCTTGTCTTAATTTTTTGTTCTGTTTGATTTTGATATATCTGAGTAGATGGGGCAAGTGTGCTATTCTGCTTGGTAGTCTGACCACATTGGAGCTCTCACCTCCTGTCTCCAGGTGGGTAGAATAGTGACTGGATGTGAAAGTACAATGTTCTCTGTTTTCTGGTTTCACAGTGCAGCTGAGGATATAACTGGCATTTCTGGTGAGATGATTTGTCTGTTCAGCTGGTGAGCTGGATTGGGTGCAGGAAGCTTTCACACCGGTTGCTGGGTTGGTTATTGTGTGTGTGCATTGTCAGTTGCCGGGTGTTCTGGTTGAGGGTGTCCTGGTTGATGGTGTCCAGGTCATCAGACACCAGGTGAGTGGCATGGAAACTCTCAACAACTGTCCCTGACAGGCTGGGTTGGTCAGGGATGGTTGGAGCAGGCACAAGCCTCAGGTTATGGGGAAGTATTGTGGGGACAAGGTAGGGGAGATGTTGCCAGCACATGGGTGCTCAGTTTTAGAGCATGCCCCTGTCCACTAGAGTGTGCTGTGGGGAAGGGTGTTCTACTAGTCCTTGGGCCCCCATTGCAAGTGGTTGGAGGAAGTAGAAGGCACCACTGGGCCACGACCCCAGCACTGGCAGCTAGGTATAGTAGCACGTGGATAGGGGAGAAGTGAGAGGTGGGTGCTATGTGTGCAAGCCAATGGACTCGTGGTAGTTGGTGCTCGCCTAGTGAGGGAGAGAGGGTGATGTATGGGCTAGCTCATGCACACAATCAGGCAGGTGGGGAAGGCGGAACTGGTGGCCGAAATCATGCCAGAGCTGTCTGCCAACATGTGGAAGAAGGACAAGGTGGGCAGCTGGGTTTGTGAGTTCTTAGCTACTCTCTAGTTTTTTTTTTTTTTTTTTTACTAAGAGCCTTATCTCTCCATGAGATTTTAATACTACGGAATTACCACATGTATGTTAATGAATTCTATGCATATCTATTTGTTTTTTATTCATAAAAGAGTAAGATTTTTTCATCACTTTCAAAAACCAGTTTTTGTGCCCTTGGGGAGGAAAGCACTCCTGTTGAAAGTATATGCTTTATTATATATTTTTGAAAACCAATTAGAACTACCTTAGTAATAAAAATATGAAGATAAAATAAATAAGCAAAAAGTGCAGAAAAGCAGGAATGGTTGCTGTGAAGATTATATAATTATGTATGTCTATCCCTCAGCTGGACTCCCTGGGTGGTGCAAATGGTTAATTAGCTCTCTGCTGACTGAAAGGTTGGCAGTTCGAGTCTACCTAGAGGTGCCTTGGAGGAAAAGCGTGGTGATCTATTTCACATGGGTGTCCACGAGTCAGAGTGGACTCGATGTCAACTGGTTTGGTTTTAGATTTGGTTCTTCAATTGGGTTTTCCACCTACAATCATGAAACCTGTAGCTATGAGGCCAAGCTCATATTAATTTTGCAGGTTGAGCCCAGAAGGCTTTTGATAAGTGATTCACAGAGCTTCTGTTTTCTGTCTTCACAGGGTGTATTGGTACATACAGCTGGGAAGTCACCACAGTGTTCACATCGATGCCAACGATAGACAGTAAGTTGGCTGAAGAGAACCCATATGGCCGATGAGGTGGAAGGATGGTTCTGTCCCAGAGAACTCCCCTGTCTGTGAGGCTCAGCCACAGCAGCACCCTTGCTGGGAGCTAGTTTGTGCTAGAGCAAGGCCTAACAACCAAGACTCCTTGTTCCCACTCCAAGCTCTTTCATTTTTGCCTTGACTTGCTGTGTGATCTCACACAAGTCACATAACCTCTCTGAACATTGTTTTGCTTAGTTGTGAAGTAGTTCTTGTCTCACAGGTTGTTTGAGACTTAAATTTTAAAAAGTGACTTTGTGAAGCACTTGATATCTGGTAAGTGTTGTGAGGCTTATATTAAAATAAAGATAACTTTGCAAAGCATCTGATATGTGGTAAGAGGTGCATAAATGGTAGAGTAGTGGAAGTGGGGGATGGAATGAACCCAAACTACAATTCAGATGAGGAAAACCCAGGTGACTTGTTTATCTTCCATAAATATTCTCATCTTCCACCTAAGCCCCTACTAGCCGGATGAAGAAAAGCATTGTCAGTTATGAATGGTGTCCTGAAGGAGCCCTGGTGGTGCAGTGGTTAAGCACTTGGATGTTGACCAAAAAGGTGGAGGTTTGAATACACCAGATGTTACATGGGAGAAAGATGTTGCATTTGGCTTCATAAAATTACAGCCTAGGAAACCGTACGAAGTTTTACTTTGTCACATGGGGTCACTATGGTTGAAAATCAACTTGAGGACCCTCAACAATATTCCAACATACCAACACGTATTTTGGGAGAACACAATTCAATTTATAATACTCCTCCCGGATACAATTTACTGTATTTTCATGGTGGTTCTTAATTACAACCTCACTGGGCTCAGTTGAGAACTTCATTACAGAAAGAGTAACCCCAAGGTGGGTATTTTGCATTGCAGAGAACTAAAGGGAAAATGCAAAACAAGTGGGAATTTTCTTACCAAGACCCCGGGATGGTCTTTGCGTCATCTGTAACTCGTAGCCGATGCTGTCGGTGCCTGCCCACTAACTCTGACTCTCCACACCGCACTGCACATTAGCCTGATTTGTATCTGCCAGCACTGAAATTTTGTCATCAGCAGGATTTAGCTCTAGAACCCACCCTGTTTGCCTGGAGGGCAGGCTGAAGTGTAATGGAGTTGAAGTCCCTTGGGAGAAGCCCTTGACCAATGACCGGAACCTGGTGGTGCAGTGGTTAAGAGCTCAGCGGGAACCAAAAAGCTAGCAGTTTGAATCCACCAGCCTTTCCTTGGAAACCTTATAGGGCAGTTCTATTATGTTCTATAGGGTCTCTATGAGTCGAACTGACCTGCCAGCAACGGGTGTGTGTGGTGTCTCTCCCCTCAAAATTACTCTGAGGAGTGTCCTCTATGCTGCCTCCTAGAGCTCCCCAGACGGAATTAAGATTCAGTTGCCCACCATGTAACTTGCTTGATAACATCCACTGTTGACTCTTTCTCCTTCCCTGTCTCATTTCTCCCCTCCCCTGCTGGTGTTTCCTGGAGTCACCTTCCTAATAAACTATTTTCACCTGAATCCTTGTTTTAGGATCTGCATCTGGAGGACCCTAACGAAGACATTATTGGAGTTGTCGTTAATCGCTGTGAAGTAGGCTATGACTCATGGAGACCTTATATATAACAGAACAAAACGTTGCCCAGTCCTGCACCATCTTTATGATTGTTGGTATTTCTGAGCCCATTATTGTGACTATTGTTTCAATCTATTCCTTTGAGGGTTTCCCTCATTTTCAGTGACCCTCTATCAACCATGATGTCCTTTTCTAGCTATTGATCTTTCCTGGTCATGTGTTCGAAGTAAGTGAGCTGAAGTCTCACCATTCTCACTTCCTAAGAACATTCTAATTGTATTTCTTATGAGATTGATTTGTTTGATCTTCTGGCATTCCATGGTATATTCAATATTCTTCACAAACACCACATTTCAAATGCATCAATTCTTCTTCTGTCTTCCCTTTTCATTGTCCAGCTTTCACATGGATATGAGACAATTGAAAAGACCATGGCTTAGGTCAGGTGCACTATGGTCATCAAAGTGACATCTTTGCTATGCCTCCCTCCATATTTTTGTGATTGCATATGTATGTGTGCGTTGGGTTGCGGTTTTGAGAATGGGATGAGGATTTTGCTGTGGAGTGGTCAGATATACTGGAGAGATTAAGGATGATGAAATGGTTAAAACTCTAGACATCAGAGCCACAGGGTCCTGTGTTCATATCATTGATCTGAGTGATCTTGGACAACCCTGAGTTTCCTCTTTTGTTAAATGTGTAGGGAAAAAACCTTACCTCATCAGGCTCACATGATGATAAAATTAAACATATCGACAATGTGTTTGGAACATTGCCTAATATGGGATGGTTACCTTTTTTTAATTGAAGTTTTTTTGTGAAAATACAGCAAAACATACACCAATTCAACAATTTCTACATGTAAAATTCAGAGACATCAATTGCATTCTTTAAGTTGTACAATCGTCCTCACTATCTTTTGCCAAATTTTTCCTCCACTTTTCACATAAATTCACTGCTCCCTAAACTTCTCATCTAATCTTTCAAGTGCCTGTTGTCAATTTGATCCCATACAGATAATTCCGTAAAAGAGCACAATGCTCAAGGTAAACATACTTTACTAATTAAACTATTATTTCATTTAAAGAAGATGCCAGGGGACAGTTTTGGTTTAAAGTTTAATGATTATCTCAGGGCAATAGTTTCATGTCCAGCCTCAATGTTTCTGGAAACTCTGGATTTTATGAGAATTATGTGATGACAACTTCTGTGTGGTAGACTGGGAAGAGCCCCTTGAGTTTGGTATGTGCTTTATTGGGAATCTTAGAGGGAAAAAGAAAGAGAAAGAGGTACAGAGAGATACAGAGAGGGGGTAAGGAGGGGGGGAAGGGTAAAGGAAGAGAGAGGAGGAAGAAGAAAATAGGAAAAAAGAGAAGAGAGGAGAGAATAGAAGGGAAGGGAAGTAAGAGAAGAGAGAGGGAGGGAAGAGATGAGGAGAGAAAAGAAGAGAAAGAAAGAAAAGGTGAGGAGGTAAGGTGAAGGGAATGGTAGAAAAGGGACAAGAAGAGAAGAGAGAGGGCAGGAAGAGAAGGAATGAGAAGGAGGGGAAGGGAAAGGGAGAGAAAGCAAGGAAGAGAAGAGAGAGGGAGGGAAAAGAAGAGGAGAGATGTTATCTTTTTTTTTAATTAAAGAGAGAGTTGGAAAAGAAGAGAAAAGAAGAGGGAGAGAGAGAAGAGAGAGGAATAGAAGAGCAGGGAGAGAAGACAGACCGGGAAGAGAAGTGAAAAGCAGGAAGAAAGGGAAGAGAAGACGAGGAAAAGAGAGAGAGAAGAGAAGAGAGAAGGAAGATAAAAGAAGAGAAGATATGAGAAAACAGGAGGAAGGGAGAGAACAGAGGTACAAGCCCATTTATCGGCAGCAATGGAAGAAGATGATAAAAGATGGGAGCTAGATGTTGTTTTCGAAAGAAACAAGAGCAAGGGAGAGACACATACAGTGACAAGCCAACAGCAAATTCTCTTCACCGTGGACAAAGGGAACAAGTATGGGTTTTCCATGCAGTCATTCTCATTAAGTGCCAGCACCTCAGCAGAAAGGGCCGTGATGCTCTGGCAGTACTGAGCAACCATGGCTCTGCACCCCCATTCTCTGTTATTAAAAATTCAGAGGAGGAAGAAAAGGTTTCCCTTCGAACCACACAACCATAGCACAAAACGGGGCTTCAGTCAGCTTCTCTTTTGGGAAAACCTGGGCTGGAAATGGGTGCAGCAGAAAGTGAGGCTGTCCAGCCAAGAGACCATGATTTTAGGCTGGACACTGCAAACATTGTCGTTGGAAAACATTTGACAGAATCATTCAGCTCAGGGGATGTCATCTGTCAAGGTAGATTTTCTTCAAAGTCATTCATTTGACAAGTATGTTCTGAGCATCTAGTATGTGTTTATTGACCCAAATAGTTGCGCTTGACTACTAACCTACAACCAAGAGGGAAATACACACTCGGCATTTCTCAAGCTGAAAGAACTGAAGAAAAAATTCAAGAGGACTTCCGGCAAAATGGCGCTCTAGGCAGACACACCACGCCGTCTCTCCACAGCAAAGATCTGAAAAACTAAGCCAAACAGAGAAAACAGCAATCCTGAAACCCTAAAACATCAAATGAAGAGATGAAGAACTCAGCCAAGCACCAAATGTAGTGAGAAAACTGACGAGAACGGAGACGGAGGAGACATTCATGCAGAGGTCCCCTATCAGCTAACGCAGCATGGATCCACCATCTTGGACTCCTATCGGATACCAGCAAATGGGGGTACGAGAAAGCAGCTTCATGGAGCTTCCAGCAGGAGACAGAACAACTGGTAATTGGCGATATACGCTTTCCCACCCCCCACAATTCTTCACCCCCACTTGGCCTCCTCTGCTTCCTGCAGCCACAGTCTCTTGGCCAGGAAGCACCAGCTGCTTGGATTCCACCCGCCTGCACTGACTGACTCCCTGAGTGCCATTTGCTGACTGCAGGTGTTCCTTTTTTCTGCTTCTTTTGATTTCTTCCTTACCTCTCACCACCTCCCCCTCCTTTTGCTCAAATACCTGGCTCTGTGTGCCATCTTTGCTTCTTCCTGGGGGGCTGCAGAGCTCTCCTTGAGTGTGGAACTGCTTTCTGGTCTGTGCTGCCATGCTGGTGGGATCGAGGGGCTTTTGTTTGTTTGTTCTGAATTGTTTGTTTTCTTTTCCTTTTCTCAAGTTGGGAGCACATTCTGGCCAGGCAGTGCTACTTGGCTTGGGACCTACCCCCTCGGCTTGTGCAGACATGAAGAGGGATCCCCGAATGCATTTATTTTTTCTTTTCTGTTTTTTGGGGGACTTTTCTTGTTCCTTTTTTAAAAATCTGTTTTGTTTTCTTTTCTCTCTTTTTCCCTTTTTGTCCTTCTTCATTACTCAGTTTCTCGTCTCTCTATACCTTCCTTCTCTTCCTGTTCCCTGAATACCTGGTGCTGAATACTTCTATGCTTTCTAGCCAGGCTGTACTGCAACACCTGAGAACAACTCCCACAGACTATGTAGCTGCACTGATGGGATCACTGTGAACTTTGCTGTTCTTTTCCTTTCTAATTTTTATTTATTCATTCTTTTTTTTCTTTTTCCCCTTTTTTGTTTTTCTCCATTTCATAGTCTTGCATCTCTCCACTCCAACATCAAGCTCCCCAAGCACTCTTTTTTGTTTGTATGTTTTTGGCTCCTGATCCTCTCTCCTCTCTCCCATATCAATCTTAGCTCCACACATAAAAATCTCTCCCCTCCATCCTGTGTACCTGCACAGAGCATTGGTATCACACCACCAAGCAACACGGGCACGGCCTACCAGAACCTGCCCTGCACTGATTACCGACCCGCCCTGGTGGCTGTAGTAAGTGCCACAAACAACCCATCCCGG
>NW_004443993.1:7507648-7509227 GCF_000243295.1 Trichechus manatus latirostris
AAGACCAGATTTACTGGCCTAAAGGAGACTGGAGAAACCCCGAGAGTATGGCCCCCAGACACCCTTTTAGCTCAGTGGTGAAGTCACTTCCGAGCTTCACCGTTCAGCTGGGGATTGGACCGCCGCATAAAACAAAACCGGACTAAAGAGGCACAGCAGTCCAGGGACAAGGCTAGAAGGTTGAAGAGGACAGGAAAGCTGATGATAGGGAACCCAAGGTTGAGTAATGACAGTGTTGATGTGTTTTGAGGTTGTTAACCATTGTCATAGGGCAACATGTGTACTAGCTGTTTAATGAGAAACTATTTTGTCTTGTAAACTTTCATCTAACGTGGGAATAGCAGCACTACTGGAAGAGCGTAGTCAATGTCACTGAACTGCACATGTAGAAATTTTTGAAATGGTGTATCTTTGGCTACGCATATTTTCACCAAAAAAAAAAAAAAGTTCGAGAAGGGTGAAGGTTGACATGTCATGGGGTTGTTATCCAATGTCATAAAACAATATGTGTAATATTATTTAATGAGAAACTCTTTGTTTTGTAAACCTTCACCTGTAGTACAATAAAAACTTAATAAAAGAAAAAATTAAAGCCTCGAGTTGCAACAGTGAAGGATTCTATGGGGAAAATATTAAAAGATGCATGTAGCATCAAAAGAAGATGGAAGGAATATACAGAGTCACTATACCAAAAAAAGTGGTCAATGTTCAACCATTTCAGGAGGTAGCATATGTTCAGGAACCGATGGTAGTGAAGGAAGAAATGCAAACTGTACCGAAGGAATCTGGATTGGCATTGTATTGTATCGGTAGATCACTTTGGGTAGAATTGACATTTTCACAATGTTGAGTCTTCCTATCCATGAGCATGGTATGTTTTTCCACCTATGCAGGTCTCTTGGTTTCTTGCAGTAGCGTTTTAGTTTTCTTTGTATACGTCTTTTACATCCCTGATTAGATTTATTCCTAAGTACTTTATCTTCTTGGAGACTGTTGTAAATGATGTTGATTTGGTGATTTCCTTTTTGAAGTTCTCTTTGTTGGTGTAGAAGAATCCTACCGATTTTTGTATGTTTATCTTGTATACTGACAATTTTCTGAAATCTTCTGTTTGTTCCAGTAGCTGTCTTGTGGATTCTTTGGGGTTTCTGTGTATAAGATCATATCATATGTGAGTAGAGGCAGCTTTACCTCTTCCTTAACAGTTTGGATGCCCTGTAGGATCCCTAGCACAATGTTGAATAAGAGTGGCAATAAAGGCATCCTTGGCTGTTTCCCGTTCTCAAGGAGAATGCTTTCAGTATCTCTCTCTTTAGAATGATATTGGCTTCGTATAAATGGCCTTTGCTATGTCAAGGAATTTCCCTTCTATTCCTATTTTGCTGAGACTTTTTATCAGAAATCAGTGTTGGACTTTGTTAAACACCTTTTCTGTCGCAGCGGCGACGGTAATCGGGACGGCGAAGACAGTAACCAACTACACAACTCTTACAGAGAAGTGGGGCCAGGAGGGTCACTCTGAGGAGTCGACCCCCACTTCAGTCCCAGGAGTTTATTTTATAGTCAATACAGCAATTAA
>NW_004443993.1:7509327-7525540 GCF_000243295.1 Trichechus manatus latirostris
CAGCCATGTTTAAATGGCATATATCCCCACACTTTTCTGCGTCAATTGATACGATCATGTGGTTCTTTCCTTTTATTTATGTGGTGGCTTACATTAAATGATTTTCCAATGTTGAACCATCCCTGCATGTCTGGTATGAATCCCGTTTGGTCATAATGTATTATTTTTTGATATGCTGTTGAATTCTATTGGCTAGAATTTTGTTAAGGATTTTTGCATCTATGTTCATGTGGGATATTGGTCTGTAGTTTTCTTTTTTGAGGTGTCTTTGCCTGGCTTTGGCATCAGGATTATGCTGGCTTTATAGAATGAGTTTGGGAGTATTCCTTTCTTTTCTATGCTTTGAAATGGCTTTAACTGTATTGGTGTTAACTGTTCTCTGAAAGTTTGGTAGAATTCTCCAGCGAAGCCATGTGAGCCAGTACTTTTGTTGTTGTTGTTATTGAGAGATTTTTTTTTAATTGCCTCTTCAATTTCTTTTTTATTGATTTATTTAGTTTTTCTACCTCGGTTTGTGTAGTTTAGATAGTGTGTTTCTAGAAATTTGTCCATTTCCTCTAGGTTTTCACATTTGTTGGAGTACAATTTTTCATAGTATTCTGTTATAATCTTTTTTATTTCAGTTGAATCTGTTGTGATATCACCCATCTCATTTCTTTTTTGGGTTATTTTCTTCCTATCTTTTTTTTTTTTTTCCTTTCAGTTTGGCTAATGGTTTGTTGACTTTGTTGACCTTTTCAAAGAACCAACTTTTGGTCTCATTGATTCTTTGGATTGTTTTTCTACTCTCTGTTTCATTTGTTTCTGCTCTGATCTTTATTATTTCCTTTCTTCTGGTAGCTGTGAGCTTCTTTTGCTGTTCTCTTTTTATTTGTTCAAGTTGTAGGGTTAATGTTTTGATTTTGGCCCTTTCTTCATTTTTGATGTGTTGGTTTATTGCTATAAATTGACCTATAAGTACTGCTTTTGCTGTTTGGTAAGATGTGTGTTCATTCTTATTTAATTCTATGAATTTCTTTATTCCATCCTTGAATTCTTCTATAACCCAGTAGTTTTTGAGCAAACTGTTTTTCAGTTTCCATGCATTTGATTTTTTTTCCACCCTTGCTGTTTCTATTATTTATTTCTACTTCATGGCATTATGATCAGAAATGATGCTTTGTATTATTTCAATATGTGGATTCTGTTAAGGCTTGTTTTGTGGTCTAAAATGTGGTCTATTCTGGAGAATGTTTTGTATGCATTGGAAAAGAATGTATACTTGGCTGCTGTTGGGTGGAGTGTTCTGTATACATCTATGAGGTCAAGTTGATTGATTGTGGCATTTAGATATTCTGTATCTTTATTGGATTTCTTTCTAGATGTTCTGTCCTTCACCGAAAGTGGTGTATTGAAGTCTCCTACTATTATTGTGGAGCTGTCTATTTCTCTTTTCAATGCTATTAGAGTTTGTTTAATAGATTTTGCAGTCCTGTCATTGGGTACATATATATTTATTATGGTTATGTTCTCCTGGTGTATTGACCATTTAATCATTATATAGTGTCCTTCCTTATCCTTTGTGATCTATTTTAAAATCTATTTTGTCAGAGATTAATATTGCCACTCCTGCTGTCTTTTGGTTGTTATTTGCTTGATATATTTTTTCCATCTTTTGAGTTTTAGTTTGTTTATGTCTTTGTCATAAGAAGTGTGTCTTGTAGACAGCATATAGATGGATCTTTTTTTCCATTCTGCCACTCTCTGTCTCTTTACTGGTACATTTACGCCATTTACATTCAGTGTAATTGATAGGTATAAGTTTACTGCTGTCATTTTGATTTTTTTGTGTGTGGTGTTGACAGTTTCTTTGTTCCACTTATTTTTTTGTGCTGAGTTCTTTTTGTTTATGTATTTTCTTTTCATCTTTTTCATTATTGTTGATTTTGTGTTTGCTGAGTCTTTATGTTTTCTTGTTTTTTATTTTGATGGGTACATTCTTTAGCTTCCTTTGTGGTTACCCTGAAATTTATGTTTATATTTCTAAGTTTAAACCAATTTTTTATTTCTTGATATTGCCTTAACTTCCTTTCCATATGGAAGTTCTACGACTACACTGTTTATTCCCTCTTTTTTGTTTCAATGTTGTCACCATTTACATATTGATGTCTCTGGTTCCCTATTTTCAGTCTTTTAGCTTTGTTTTTTTTGGTATGTGAATTCCCTATCTGGGTTGATAACTGGTTGATCAGTCCTGTGTCCTAGTCTTGGATTGTAGTCTGATGTTGTTGGTTCTCTAACTGGAGGATTATCTTTAATATTTCTTGTAGTTTTGGCTTGGTTTTTACAAATTCCCTTAATTTGTTTATCTGGAAATGACTTAATTTCATCATCATATTTGAGAGATAATTTTGCTGGATATATAATTCTTGGCAACCAATTTCTTTCCTTCAAGGCTATATATATGTCATCCCATTACCTTCGTGCCTGCATGGTTTCTGCTGAGTAGTCAGAGCTTAGTCTTATTGGTTCTGCTTTGCAGGTAACTTTTCCTTTATCCCTAGCCGCTCTCAAGATTCTATCCTTGTCTTTGGTTTTGGCGAGCTAGATTATGAAATGTCTTGGTGACTTTCTTTTGGGGTCTACCCTGTATGGGGTACATTGAGCTTCTTGGATAGATATCTGCTCACCCTTCATGGTATTAGGGAAGTTTTCTGTCAGCAAATATTCAACAACTTTCTCCTTGTTTTCTGTTATCCCCTTGTTCTGGTACTCTGATCACTCATAGGTTTTTCCTCTTGATAGTATCCCACATAAACTTGGGCTTTCTTCATTTTTTTCACTGTTTTCTGTTTTTTTTCCTCAAATTGGTGTTAAGGGATTTATATTCAGTCTCACTAACTCTGACTTCCATTGTCTCAATTATGCTTCTATGACCTTCTATTGAGTTATTTAACTCTGAAATTTTGTTGTTAATCTTGTGGATTTCTAGTTGTTATCTCTGTATGGTTTCTAGAAGCCTGCTTATTCTGTCTTTTTGTTCTGTATTGTTTTCCTGAATTCTTCTATTGCTTTGTCTGTGTGTTCCTTGGCTTGGTCTTAGTTTTGCATGATCTCCTTCCTGATATCTTGGAGAGCTCTGGATATTAGTCTTTTAAATTCTTTCTCAGGTAGTTCCATTGCCTTATCTTCCTCCAGAATATTTTCTGGTTCTTTATTTTGGTCACTTGCTGGAGGCATCTTGATCTGCTTCTTTATGTGATTTGATATTGACTGTTGCCTCCAAGGCATCAGTAAGTTATTATATTTATTTATTTATTGTATGTTTGCTGACTGCTTCCTGTATTCTTGTTTTGTTTTGATATGCCCAAGTAGGCTGGACGTGTGGGCTACTTTGATTGTTGGCATCTTTGAAGCTCTCATGTCCTGTCTCCAGGTTGTCAGAACAGCTACTAGGTGTATGAGCCCCAGAGTCTGTTCACTATTCTTGTGGAGTTGCAGTTGTTCAAGATACAGGTGTCCGGGTCATTGGTCACTGAGTGTGTGGTGCAGATGCTCATCTATAGTTCTAGGTGAACAGAGCTGTGTGGAGGTGTTTAGAGCAGGAACAGGTCTCTGACTGCAGTGTGGGGCTATGTGTGGGGCATGGCATGCGGCTGTTGGTTGCCCCTGAGTGCCTGGATGAAGGGCATATCCCTGTGCCCTAGAGCTCATAGTGGGGCATGTAGTGCATACGGTCCTTGGGCATCTGGTGCTGTTGGCTGGAGGCACTGGGAGGCACCACTAATTCTCCGATCCCTGTCATGGGTGGCTAGATGGAGTGGGTGGTACCGCTAGTCTTCAGCCCAAGGTGTGGGTGAGTGAGACCCCTGCTTGGGCAGAAAGTGTCAAATGTCACAACTCTGGAGCTCCCTTTTGGCTTCTGCAAGTGAAAATGGGTTTCAGGTGTATTCCATGCTGTTTTATGCTAATGAGGGCATGCAGTATTGAAACCGTCCACAAGGGGCTGTGTGGGGGTTAAGGGCACTGCCAGTCCGTGGACCCCTTATGCCAGTGGCTGGGCGAAGGGGCAGGGCCTCCTGTCCGGCCTTGGGTTCCTGGCTTAGGGGACGTGGCATCGTTAAATGCTGTGGGACTGGTGTAGGAGCAGAGGGACCTGATTCCCAGCTTGAGGGGCATGGTATTGTTGAATGTCATGGAAAGGAGTCGGGTGGGGTGGGTGAGGGGAAAGAAGTGCTTCTCTACTGTGAAGTTCTGGGGGCTGAGGGGTTATTTTGCCACCACCCATAATAGGTTAGAAATTTGCAGGTCTAGTGTCGCTCCTGCTTGTTTCTGGAGGTGTTTGCAGATTTGCCGCTGCTTGGCTGTACCTGATGTGGTGAGCCTCAGTTTTAAATATAGCTGCTTGCCTCAGCCCGTGTGCACTGCGAAGACTCAACTAGCAGGGCACTGGCGATCACAGGATCTGAACTTCCTCATTTCCACTGCTTTTGAATTGTCTCTCCCTCCACCTGCTGCTCAGTCTGATTCTTCAGTTTTGTCTTTGATGATTAGGGTTCCTAGATTGTCATATACATTCAATTCACTTATTTTTTCTGGTCTCTGTTGTTAAGAGGGATGACAGGAAGCATCTGACTATTCTGCCATCTTGGTCTGCCTCTCCACCATCCTCATTTCTAAGGAGCATTCTTCTAAGACTGATTTGTTTGATCTTCTGGCAGTCTACAGTATGTTCAATATTCTACAACATCACAGTTTAAATTCGTCAATTCTTCTGTCTTCCTTTTTCATTGTCCAACTTTCGTATAGATATGAGGAAATTGAAAAGACTATGGCTTTGGTCAGGTGTACCTTATTCATGAAAGTGACATCTTTGTTAACTTCCATATTTTTATGATTACGTGTGTGTGTGTTGGCTTGGGGTTTGCGAATGATGAAGTAGTGTTCCTGCAAATTGGCTAGATATGCAGAGAGTTTAAGGAAGATGAAGGGTTAAAGATCTAGACTCTGAAGCCAGAGGTTCCTGGGTTTATTTTTCAGGTCTGAGTGATCTTGGACAAGCCTCAATTTCCTCTTTTTTCAAATGGGTAGAGGAAAATACCTACCTCATCAGATTGATGTGATGATTAAATTAAATTTTACTGGCAATGCACCTAGAGCAGTGCCTGATAAGTGATGGCTACCTTTTAAAAAATTGTAAAAAAATACTTAGTGAAAATATACACAGCAAAACATACATGAATTCAACAATTTCTACATGTAAAATTCAGTGATACTGATTACGTTCTTCAAGTTGTGCAACCATTCTCATTATCATTTCCCAAATTATTCCTCCATTTCCAACATAAATTCACTGCCCCCTAAGCTTCTCATCTAACCTTTCAAGTTGCTATTGTGAATTTGATCTCACATAGATTATTGTTTAAAAGAGCACAGTGCTCAAAATAAACATTCTTTACTAGTTAAGCTAAATTATTGTTTCATTTTAAGAAGTCTTATGGGGGTAGTTTTGGCCTAAGGGTTAAAGATTACCCCAGAGCAATAGTTTATGGGGTTAATCCAGCCTCAGTGGTTCCAGAAAGCTCAATTTCATGAGAATTATGTCATGGTGACTTATGTGGGGCAGACTGGGAAGAGGCCCTTGAGGTTGAGACTTGTTTTGTTGGGAATGTTAGAGGGAGAGAGAAACAAAGAGAAAGATAAAGAGACATAGATAGAGAGGAAAGGAGGGAAGGGAAGAGAAAAGGAATGGAAGTGATGAGAGGGAAAGAGGAGAGAAAAGAGAGAGTAAGAGATGTACAGGCCCATTTATTGGGTGCAATCAAAGAAAATGATAAGAGATGGGAGCTAGATATTGGTTGGGTTGGAAGACGAGCTAGGGAAACACACACACAGATGACAGGTCAACCAGAGCAACTTCTCTTCACCGTAGAGAAAAGGAACAAGTAGGGGTTTTTCATGCTGTTCTCCCTATTTAGAGTCAGCAACTCAGCAGAAAGGGCTGTAATTCTCTGGCAGCATTGAGTAACTCTGGCTCTGCCCTCCCTTCCCCACATCCTCTGGTATTAAACACCCAAGGGAAGCAGAAAAGCTTCCCCTTCAAACCATGCAACCACAGCACAAGGTGAGGTTTCAGTCTGATTCTATTCTGGGACATCCTGGGCTGGAAATGGGGTACAGGAAAAAGTGAGGGCCATTGGCTATTCAGCAAAGAGACCATGATTTTAGGCTGGGCACTGCAAACACCTTCAATGAGCACCTTTGACAAAATCACACGACTCGGGAGATTTCATAGGTTGGGGCAGATTTTCTTCATAGTCATTCATTTGACATGTATGTTCTGAGCATCTACTATGTGCCTAGTGGCACAAACAGTTTGCAGTTGACTACTAACATAAAGATTGGCAGTTTGAGCTCACTAAGCGGTGCCACAGAAGAAAGGCCTGGTGGTCTACTTCCACAAACATTATAGCCAAGAAAACCTATATAGCTCAGTTCTACTCTGTAACACATGGCTTTTCCATGAGTTGGAATCAACTCAAAGGCAACAGGTTTGGTTTACTGTGTGCTTGGTAATGTGAACAAAGCACTGAACAAAGAGACAAGGTTCATATTCTTGTGGGGCTGATATTCAGGGGCAGAGGAGGGAAGTAGAAAAGAAGTCCCTAATAGTTAAAGCAAACATTCACCTACCACTGTTCTAAGTTCTTTAAATATATGAACGTTATCAATCTTCAGAAATTTTCTATGATGTTGGGTAATTATTCGCCCCATTTTATAGAAGGAAAAACTGAGGCACAAAGAGTTTAACTAGCTTGCCCAAAGCCACTTAGCTAGTTCAGAGGTATAGCCGTATTTAGAGCCCAGTAATCTGGCTCCAGAGTCTGTGCACTTTATGACTAAGCCATGCTGTTGTTTTTAGTTGCCATCAGTTTGCTTCCAACTCATGGTGTCACCATGTGTGCAGAGTAGGACTGTGCTGCACATGGTTTTCAAGGCTGTGATCTTTGGGAAACAGATCTCCAGGTCTTCCTTCTGCAGCACCACTGGGTGGGTTTGAACCACCAACCTTTGGCTGTTTAACCATTTGTGACACCCAGGGATGCCTCATTAAGCTATATTGTTCCCCGAATAATAAACAAGTTTAGGTAGCGATAATGGTTAGGAAAGAAGTTTCTGTGAAACTTGTTAAAGGTGGAAATTGGGTAAGTTGCACACTGGTCAGAAAAGGAAAACTCAAATTTTGCTACTAGAATGAGTGATAGAAATGCTGTAAGACTGCATCCTGTAAAAAGTGGAAAACTTGTGAGACCCAGAAAAACAAGGCAGTCCTTTCAAAGTCTGGCTCTCACAGGTTTCACTGTATATAGGGTGTGGCTAGAGGCTATGTAGAAGGAGGAAGTCACGGAAGAATTTTTTTAAGGGGGATATTTAGTTGAGACCTGAACAATGAGATGGAGCCCTCATCTCTGTTCTCTTATTTCTGTTTCTTCAGGTGTCAGTTTGTTTTGGCCTTGTTTATCTTTCATGTTGCTGGACTTATTAATGTCTTCAAAGTTTTAGTCATCTGTTCAACATTAAGAATGGGAGATGTTTACTAAGTAGCAGGGTTCCTCCTATTTTACATGGAAGGAAACTGAAGTACAAGATTAAATAACTTTCTCAAAGCCACACAGTCAGTAAATGGTGAAGCCAGATTTTAAACCAAACCATGTTGACTCCAGAGTCTGTACACTTAAACAGTATGCTCTCTTGCTTCTAGAGTAATTAATGAGCAAGGGAGTTTCAGTTAGTGATATTAAATGCGAATGCTGGGAATCTGGGCCTGTGGGACCTGTGACTGGCAGGCTTCTTTAGAAGGACCAGTTGAGGAGATGGCTTTTAAGCTTGAAGACCCCAAATGCAGGAATGCAGAGTTGTTTCTTTGGGGGTATCAGCACTTGTATTAGCCATTACCCATTGCCATTGAGTCAATTCTGACTCATAGAGACCCTATAGGACAGAGTAGAACTGCCCCATAGGGTATTCATGGAGAGGATGGTGGATTCGAACTCCTAACCTTTTGGTTAGCAGCCAAACGCTTAACCACTGCACCACCAGGGCTCTATTACCATTAGCGGCTCTTATTCTGCCCCTAATGTTAATCCGCAAAGAATTGTGGTGGTGATGATGATAATGACAGCGGTGATGATAATGATAAATGATGATGATGACGGTAGCAATGATGGTGGTGATGATGATGATAGTGAGAATGGTGGTGATGATGATGGTTGATGGTGGCAGTAATGATGATCGAAATGATAGAGATGATGATGATGATGAATGTGATGGTCATGATGGTGACAGTGGTGTTGGTGATGATGGTGATGATGATGATGACGGAGGGGAGCTAAAACCTGAGAGAGGACTGCACTGTTTTACAGAGTTTGTGTACTAACATCCCTATCCATCCATAAGATTTTTAAAAACCTTTATTATTATTATTATTGTGATTTAGGTGAAAGTTTACAGAGCAAATTAGTTTCTCATCAAACAGTTAACATAGAAATTGCCAGTCCTGCGATGTGCCAACACTGCCCTTCTCCACCCCAGGTTCTCTGTTTCTATTCGTGCAGTTTTCCTGTCCCTTCTTGCCTTCTCGTCTTTGCTTTTAGGCTGGTGTGCCCATTAGTCTCATATACATGATTGGACTATGAAGCATGACCCTCAAGTGTGTTATTGTTGGCCCTGTAGACCTGACTAATCTTTGGCTGAAGGGTGAACCTTAGGAGTGACTTTAGTACTGAATTAAAAGGGTGTCCAGGAGCTATACTGTTGGGGTTTCTCCAATCTCTGTCAGACCAGTAAGGCCGGTCTTTGGTGTCTCTGTGTGTGAATTTGAATTTTGTTCTACATTTTTCTCCCACTCTATCGAGGACGTTCTATTGTCATCCCTGGCAGAGCAGTCAGTGATGGTAACTGGGCACTGTCTAGTTGTTCTGGGCTCAGTGTGGTGGAGGTTGTGGTAGTTGTGACCCATTAGTCCTTCGGACCAATCTTTCCTTTGTGTCTTTGGTTTTTTTCATTCTCCTTTGCTCCAGCTGGAATGGGGCCAGTAGATGTATCTTAGACGGCTGCTCTCAGGCTTTTAAGACCCCAGTCTCTACTCACCACAGTCAGATGTAGAACATTTTCTTTATAGACTATGTTATGTCAATTGAGCTATATGTCCCTGGAAACCATGGTCCCCAGCCCTGAGCCCAGTAGCTCAGTCTCTCAGGGCATTTGGATGTGACTGTGAAGCTTTTATGACTTTACCCTGGTGAAGGAGTGCTGACTTCCTCAGTATCTTGTACTGTCTTAGCCTCCACCAAAGTTACCATTTATCTACTAGCTACTTAGTGTTTTTCCCTCTCCACCTCTCCCCTCCCTCATAACCATCAAAGATTGTTTCTGTGTGGAAACATTTTCATGTTTTTATAATAGTGGTCTCATACAGTATCTGTCCTTCTGTGATTGACTTATTTCACTCAGCATAATGCCCTCCAGATTCATCCATGTTGTGAGCTGTTTCGCAGATTCATCATTGTTCTTTATTGTTGCATAGTATCCCATTGTGTGTATGTATGTACCATAGTTTGTTTATCCATTCATCTGTTAATGGGCACTTAGGATGTTTCCATCTTTTTTGCTATTGTGAATAATGCTGCAATGAACATGGGTGTGTATATGTCTCTTTATATGACGGCTCTTATTTCTCTTGAATATATTCCTAGGAGGGGGATTGCAGGATCATATGGTTGACTTCTTCATTGCAAATACCTTTTTTCACTGACATAAAGGGCACCTATACATGCAGACCTCATCAGATGGAATACACAGGAATCAAATCAACTACATCTGTGGAAAGACAATGGAGAAGCTCAACATCATCAGTCAGAACAATGCTGGGGGACGACTGTGGAACAGACCATCAATTCCTTGTATGCAAGTTCAAGTGGAAACTGAAGAAAATTAGAATAAGTCCACAAGAGCCAAAGTATGACCTTGAGTATATCCCATCGGAATTTAGAAACCATCACAAGAATAGATTTGACACTTTGAACACTAATGACTGAAGACTAGGCGAGCTGTGGAATGACATCAAGGACATCATACATGAAAAGAGTAAGAGGTCATTAAAAGACAAGAAAGAAATAAAACACCAAAATGGATGTCAGAAGAGACTCTGAAACTTGCTCTTGAATGTCAAGTAGCTAAAGCAAAAGGAAGAAATGACCAAGTCAAAGAGCTGAACAGAAGATGTCAAACGGCGGCTTGGGAAGACATAGTAAAGTATTATAACGACATATGCAAAGACCTGGAGATAGAAAACCAAAAGAGAAGAGTAAGCTCGGCATTTCTCAAGCTGAAAGAACTGAAAAAAAATTCAATCATCAATGTGCAATATTGAAGGAGTCTATGGCAAAAATATTGAAACACTTTGGAAGCATTAAAAGCAGATGGAAGGAATACACAGAGTCGGTAGTAAAAAGAATTGGTTGACATTCAACCATTTCAGGAGGTAGCATATGATCAAGAACCGATGGCACTGAATGAAGAAATCCAAGCTGCACTGAAGGCATTGGCAAAAAAAGGCTCCAGGAATTGATGGAATACCAACTGAGATGTTTCAACAAATGGATGCAGCACTGGAAGTGCTCACTCATCTATGCCAAGAAATTTGGAAGATAGCAAGCTACTTGGCCAACTGATTGGAAGAGATCCATATTTATACCTATTCCCAAGAAAGGTGATCCAACCAAATGCAGAAATTATCGAACAATATCATTAATATCACATGCAAGTAAAATTTTGCTGAAGATAATTCAAAAACAGTTGCAGCAGTACATTGATAGGAAACTGCCAGAAATTCAAGCTAGACCTAGAAGAGGACCTGACACTAGGAACATCATTGCTGATGTCAGATGGTTCTTGGCTGAAAGCAGAGAATACCAGAAATTGGCTCCTTTTATGTCTCAAAGTGATTGGTTTAAGACACACCCTACACTGAGATAGCCTCGCTAACATAACCATGAAAAAGATATTCCCCAATGGGATTAGACCTACAGGCATATGGGTTAGGATTTACAATACTATGTTTTCAGCAGACACCATTCAATTCATAACAACACCTTTCCAAGCTCACTGTCCTCAAGGCAGTCTGCTATGCTTTCAGTTTTTTCGAGGACTTAACTGCTGTGCCACCAAGTAGCTACCATATTGGACAGTGCAATAGAAGTCACCATATATTGTAGCTGGGCCAAAGCCGATAGCCAATGAGGAACATGGCAAGGACAATGGCCGCATCCCCTGGACTCCCTCTCAGCATGCATCTGCTGACTATACTCCTCCCAGGGTCTCTGGGTGGTGCAAATAATTGGAGGTTTGAATCCACCCAGAGGTGCCTTGGAAGAAAGGCCTGGCAATCAAATTCTGAAAGATCATAGCCATTGCAAACCCTATGGAGCACAGCCCTACTCTGACACATTGAAGCCACCATGAGTCAGAGTCGACTCCATGGCAACTCCTCACAGGCTGCCTCGCTGTTTCTCCAACGTGCCAGGCACAGTCCTGCCCCAGGGTATTTGCGCTGGCGGGTCCCTCAACCTGGAATACTCTTCCCCTATATATCCTCGAGTTTCTCTCCCTCACCTTTTAAAAATTACTGCTCTCTTTTTTCTCATCTATTACCTTCTCATGTATCACCTTCTCAGTGACTACTCTTTTTAACATTTTCTCCCCCACCCCCAAACCCCACAGTATCAGCTCCATGAGGGTGAGACTTCTGTCTGTCTTGTTCCCCCGCTGGATCCCCAGTGCCTAGAACGGCACATAGCAGGTGCTGAAGAAACGTTTGTTGTATAAAAGAACGAATTGCTGAGTGAGCGAGTGGTTGTTTTGAACATGGGTGTCTTGGCATGTTGCATGCTATGTGAAATTTGGACTGAATCTCTGTTGACTTGGATTTTCTTTAGTTCTTTATATGCATGAAAAAAAAATGCATAGC
The DNA here is from genome assembly GCF_000243295.1 of Trichechus manatus latirostris. Taxonomy (NCBI): domain Eukaryota; kingdom Metazoa; phylum Chordata; class Mammalia; order Sirenia; family Trichechidae; genus Trichechus; species Trichechus manatus. The sequence goes on from NW_004443993.1 coordinate 7,521,335, forward strand.
ATCTCACTTACCCCAGAGGGCTCAATACAAAAAAAAAAAAAAAAAACTAAACCAATTGCTGTCAAGTCGATTTCCGCTCATGGCGATCCCACGTGTGTCACAGTAGAAATGTTCTCCATAGGGTTTTCAGTGGCTGATTTTTCAGAGGTAGATCATGAGGCCTTTCTTCTGAGGTGCCACTGGGTGGACCCGAACCTCCAACCTTTCAGTTAGCAGCCGAGTGCTTTCACCATTTTCACCACAGACTTCTAATTAGTTGCCATCGAGTCAATTCTGATTCATATTGACCCTATAGGACAGAGTAGAACTGCCCCATAGGGTTTCCTAGGCTGTAATCTTTACAGAAGCAGATCACCAGGTCTTTCTCCTGTGGAGATGCCGGGTAGGTTCAAACTGCTGACCTTTCGGTTAGTAGCTGAGCACTTAACCATTATGCCACCAGGGCTCCTTTTTTAGTTGTAGCTAAGGCAATTTCGACTTCTGGTGATCCTATGTGTGTCAGAGTAGAACTGTACTCCACAGACTTTTCAATGGTTGTGATATTTTGGAAGCAGATCACCAGGCCTTTCGTACAAGGTGCCTCTGGATAGATTCAAACTGCCAACCATTTTTCATTAGTAGCCCATCGCTTAACCGTTTGAATCATCCAGGGAGCCAGAGGGCTTAATAATCAGCCCCATGCTGTTAAACCCCCTGTTTGTGCACACACTATAGTTAACTCTCCAATTGCATCTCAATAACCCTGTGAAGAGGGTACTATTTCTGTCTGAGTTTTGCCGAGGAGGAAAGTGACTCCGAGAAGGGAAGCAGCATGCCCTAGATTACACTACAGCAAGTGTCGCAATCCCACCCATCTAGCATTTTTGGCCTTTGGCAAAAAGGGTTAAGCTCTCGACTACTGGCTGAAAAGTTGGCGGTTTGAACCCACCTAGAGGTGCCTTGGAAGGAAGACCTGGCAATGTGCTTCTGAAATGTCACAGCCTTAAAAACCCTATGGAGTGCAATTCTACTCTACACTCATGGGGTTGCGATGAGTCGGAGCCAACTTGATGGCCACTAACCAAATGCTATGAGGTCTTTCAAATGCTGGACAAAGAGTAAATAGTCAGCTGCAAGATGTGGAATAAATGGTAGATGGGAATGTTTGTCTCAAGGCAGAAGGATGGATGCTGGGGTGTCTTGGGTGCTGGGGGCCTGGGTTCCGTTTACACCCAATCTAAGTGTTGCAACCTGCTCCAAATAGCAGGCAAGTTAGTATGTGTGTGTGTGTGAATGTATGTGTGTAAGGAGCCCTTGTGGCACAATGGTTAAGCACTCTGCTGCTAACCGAAAGGTTGGTGGTTTGAACCCACCCAGTGACTCCAAGAGAGAAAGACCTGGCGATCTGCTCCTTTTAAGATTATAGCCTAGGAAACCCTGTGGGGAAGTTTGACTCCACAGCACCCAGCAACAACACATGCAAGTATGTGTGTGTGATTATGTGTGTGTATATGTGTGTATGTGTGTATATTTATGCATGTACATGTATGTGTATACATGTGTATCTGTAAGTATGTGTTTGTGTATGTGTGTGATTATGTGGTCGTGTATATGTGTATATGTATGTGTATATGTGTGTATATATGTGTGATGTGAGTGTATGTGTATGCATGTGTATGTACGGACATATGTGTGTGTATGTGCATGCATGTGTATATGTGTGTGATTATGTGAGTGTGTATGTATGTGTATATGTGTGCACAAGTATCTATGAGTATGTATGTATGTGCATATGTATGTGTATGTGTGTATGCATGTGCACCCATGTGCTTGGGTTGAGGAAGTGATTGGTTAATTCAGTCAAAAATATCTCTTGGGTGTCTCATGGGCCCCAGGCATAATGTTAGGCACTGGGGGTGGGCTTTCACCTAAGACTGACCTTGGTCCTGTCCCCAGACAGCCTGCATTGTAATGGGAGAGGGAGAAAATAAGAAAAAAAATCACCCAGCTGTAGAATTTCAATTTCTTTAGGGCTCCTAAGGAAAATTATGGTATGCTATGAGAGTAGGTGAGGGCATTGGTGGTTCAGGGGATCAAGTCCCACCTTCCATGTGGGAGACCCGGGCTTCATTCCCGCCCATTGCACCTCATGGGCAGCCACCACCCATCTGTCAGTGAAGGCTTGTGTGTTGTTAGGATGCTGAACAGGTTTCAACTTATCCCAACTTAGTTTTATGTTGAGCTTTAAACATAACCAACTTATTGTTTTTGTTATAAAAGTTATTTGTCTTATTTTTTAAAGACATGAGCTACGCCTTATAGGATTAAAATAATAATTGCAAAAATGGCGCTCCAGGCCAAAGCACCACGCAATCCCTCCACAGCAAAGATCTGAAAAACAGCCATAAAGAGAAAACAGCAATCCTGAAACCCTAAAACATCAAATGAAGAGATAAAGAACTCAGTCAAGCACCAAATGGAATAAGAAACTGACAGAGAATGGAGAACGAGGAGAGATTCATGCAGAGGTCCCCTATTGGCTAACGTAGCGTGGATCCACCATCTCGGACTCCTGTCAGAGACCAGCAAATAGGGGGTACAAGAAAGCAGCTTCACAGAGCTTCCAGCAGGAGACAAAACAACCGGTAATTTACAATATATGCTTTCCAACCCCCCACCCTTCTTCACCCCTACTCGACTTCTTCTGATTCCCGCGGCCAGTCTAGTGGCCGGGAAGCACCGGCTGCTTGGATCCCACCCACCCGCACTGGCTGGCTCCCTTAGTGCCATTTGTTGACTGCAGGTGTTGCTTTTTTTGCTTCTTTTGATTTCTTCCTTACCTCTCACCACCTCCCCCTCCTTTTGCTCAAATACCTGGCTCCGTGAACCATCTTTGCTTCTTCCTCAGGAGCTGTGGAGCTCCATTCGAGTGTGGAACTTCTTCCCGTTCTGGGCTGCCACGCTGGTGGGATCCCGGGGCTTTTGTTTGTTTGTTTTGAATTGTTTGTTTGTTTTCTTTTCCATTTCTTGAGTTGGGAGCCCGTTATGGCCGGGCAGTGCTACATGGCTTGGGACATACTCCCTCAGCTTGGGCAGATGTGCAGAGGGATCCCTGAGGACATTTCTTTTTTCTTGTTTTTTTTTTTTTTTCCTGTTTTTTTGGGGGACTTTTCTTGTTCCTTTTTTAAAAATTTGTTTTGTTTTCTTTTCTTTTTCCCTTTTTGTCCTTCTTCATTACTCAGCTTCTCATCTCTCTATACCTTCCTTCTCTTCCTGTTCCCTGAATACCTGGCACTGAATACCTCTATGCCATCTAGCCAGGCTGTACTGCAACACCCGGGAACAATTACCCAGAACTTGTAGCTGCACTGGTGGCATCCCTGGGAGTTTTGCTGTTCTTTTTTCTTTCTAATTTTTATTTATTCGTTCATTTCTTTTTTTCTTCTTCTTCCCCTTTTTATTTTGCTCCATTTCATAGTCTCTCATCACTCCAGTGGCAAGCTGCCCTAACACTGTTTTTCGTTCCTTTGTATGTTTTTGGGTCCTGTTCCTCTCTCCTCTCTCCCATATCCATCTTAGCTCCACACATAACAATATCCCCCCTCCATCCTGCCTACCTCCACTGTACACTTAACATCAAACCACCATGCAGCACAGGCATGGCCTACCAGAACCTGCCCTGCACTGATTACTGACCCACCCTGGTGGCTGTAGTAAGTGCCACAAACAACCAATCCCAGCAACTCCTCTTCAGCTAGACCTGCCCTACTGTACCATACTTGAGTGATTGACCCTGACAATTGGAGGAGGCAAAAAGTATCATGTCCACAGATGAGAAAACAACAAAGAACACACGGCCCGCCTGCTCAGACATAGCCAAATTTCAAAAAAAAAAAAAAAAAAAGGATGAAACAAACAAATCTACAATGAATAAACAAGAAAAATAGCTACTGAATGCCACGAAGACAGCAGAAAATATCAAAATATTTACAAAAACAGGACGGGATGGTTCCAGTAGGCTTCCGAAATAAAACACCAGGTGACTTTCCAGTGGAAGAAAAGGCAGTAGATCTACCTGATAGGGAATTCAAATCTCTGACACTCAGAATTATCCAAGAGTTGAAGCAAAAACCAGACAAAAATGAGGAAAAAATAGACAAATTCATGGAAAAGGCAGACAAATTTGTGGAAAATACAGACAAAAAAATGGAAGAATTCAGGAAAATA
>NW_004443993.1:7527290-7528533 GCF_000243295.1 Trichechus manatus latirostris
ACACATTCTTTTCCAATGCACATGGAACTTTCTCCAGAATAGACCACATGTTAGGCCACAGAGCAATCCTCAACAAGATCCAAACCGCTGAGACAATACGAAGTATCTTCTCTGACCACCATGCCATCAAGGAAGAAATTAACAACAGGAAGAGCAAGGAAAAAAATCAATTACATGGAAACTGAATAACACCCTGCTTACACATCACTGGGTAATAGAAGATATCAGAGATGGAATCAAAAAATTCCTAGAATCAAACGAGAATGAAAACACATCATACCGAAACAAGGTGGGTTGTTTTTCTGGTTTGAAGTGGTTTGAATTGTGGGGGTTGAGTTAGAGGAAGAGGGTGATGGGAAACCCACAGAGTTGAGACACCACAAGTGGTAAAATGCGGGAAGTCTGCAAAGAGAGATGATGCCTCTGCAGATGAAAGAGGAACCTGGAAATGAGAAGCGAGATCGGCTCTGGGGTCGGGGGCGGGGAAGGGAAATCAAGAAGTCACCTGGTCAGGGGAAGAGCCTGGCTCTCAAGACCAACCAGAAAAAAACAAAAGTGAAAATTGATGTAAAAAAAAAATCACAATGATAATCATCGCTCACATTTTTAGGGCACTTTATAAAGAGCTTACTCACGCTTTTCCATCCTACCCATTGCTTCCGCCAAAATATGTCTGCATTATCGTTGGCTCCTCTCTTTCCTTCACATCCCACACCCAATCTGTTGGTAAATCCTATGAGCACTGCCTTCAAAATAACCCAGAGTCCAACCACTTCTCATCCTCCCCATGACTCCCAAAGCAAAAAGGAAAAAAAAAAGCTGCCATTGAGTCACTTCTGACTCATGGCAACCAGCTGAGTAGATCTGCTCCATAGGATTTTCAAGGCTGTAATCTTTATGGAAGCAGATCGCCAGGCCTTTCTTCTGCAGCACTGCTGGATACGTTTGAACTGCCAACCTTTAGGTTAGCAATTGAATGCAAGCCGTTTGCAGTGTCCAGGTACCCGGGTGGCAACCAGCATCATCTCTCCCTGGACGCCTGTGGTCACCTGCTCCCTGGCTATCCCGCCTCAGCCCCTCTTTAGGTCATTCTCCAGCAAGGGGATCCTGTTACAACCTAAGTCCTGCTGTGTCCCTCCTCTGCTCAAAACCCTCCCATGGAGCGTGTCTCTTAGCTCAAGTAGATACAAGAGGCTAAACGGGCAGCTCCTGTCCGGGGTGAGATGGGAAGGCAGAGAGCGTT
>NW_004443993.1:7529837-7531642 GCF_000243295.1 Trichechus manatus latirostris
GGGAGTCCCTGTGTGGTGAAAATGGTTAATGTGCTCAGCTGTTACCTGAAAGGTTGGAAATTCAAGTGCACCCAGAGGCAGCTCAGAAGAAAGGCCGGGCAATCGACTTCTGAAAAATCAGCCACTAAAAACCCTGTGGAGCACAGTTCTACTCTGACACATGTGGGGTCACCATGAGTCGAGGGTGACTCCATGGCAATGAGTTTTGTTTTGTTTTATATTTAGAATGCAGGGTCCCTCGGTGGTACAAAAGGGTTAAGTGTTCGGCTGCTAACCAAAAGGTTGGTGGTTCAAGTCCACTCAGGAGCACCTCAAAAGAAAGGCCTGGTGATCGCCTTCTGAAAAATCAGCCATTGAAAACCCTTTGAAGCACAGTTCTACTCTGCTACACGTGGGGTTGCCATGAGTCAGATCTGACCCGACAACAGAGGGTTTGGTTTGGGTGAGAGTCGCTTCCCCCACAGTCACAGCTCAGATTCAAGGGAGGGGTGTAGACCACCTCTCTTGCTGGAAGGAGTGCCAAATCCCATTGTACCAAGTCCCTCTGCACCCATCTTTGGAAAATGCAGTCTGCTACACAAGGGACCCGACTCTTTCTGCCCAGATGTGGATGAATGCTCTCAAACACCCCTGCTCTGTGGTCCTGGCTCAGTCTGCACAAACCTGCAGGTGCAGCTGTTTGCCTCGGTTCTCTTCTCCCCCTGGAAATGCCTGGATCCCAGCAAAGTCAGACAATTTCACCTGTTCAGGTAATGCTCTCCAGCACAGGGTCTTCGGTGAACAGCTTCCACTGGGTTGGGTGTATGTGTTTCTGAGTTTAGACACCTGGTCACCTGTCTGTTCCCTCTCCTCTGCTCCTCAGACATCACTGAGTGCCTCAACAGCAGTTCCTGCGTGGGGAATTCTGACTGTGTTAACTGCGTGGGAAGCTACAGTTGCAGCTGTCAGGCTGGCTTCATCTCCAGACACTCCACCTGTAAAGCTATAGAGCACCTGTTCTTCATGACTTACCCACCCAATTAATTAATCATCACCTCATTTGACAACCATGTGGATAGGGATTATGATTCTGTGTTAGGGATGAGAAAATTAAGGCTCAGACGGGTGAAGTGACTTACCCAAGGACACACAGCAATTAAGCAGAAGAGCCAGGATTTGAACTCCTGTTGAGGGCCTTCTATGAGTCAAGCAGTGGGTCAGGCTATACTCAAGAGTGACAGGGAGCTCTTGTCCCTAGACTGATTTTTCTCCCCAAGAGGACATTTAGCAATGTTCAGAGGCATTTTTTTATTACGATATAAATAAACACAACAAAATATTTGCCATTTCAACATTAAAATTTTTTATTGTAGTCAAAATATAAAAATGATATATACGGTGGTATTGATGGTTCAGGGGTAGAATTCTTACCTTCCATGTGGGAGACCCAGGTTCGATTCTGGCTAATGCCATCTGTCATTGGAGGCTTATGTGTTGCTGTGATGCTGAACAGGTTTCAGCAGAACTTCCAGACTAAGATGGACTAAGAAGAAAGTCCTCGTGATTGACTTCTGAAAAAATCAGCCAGTGAAAACTCTTCAGATCACAACGGTCCGGTCCATAAGCAATCATGGGGATGGCGCAGGACTGGGCAGCGTTTTCTTACGTTGTGCATGGGGTTGCCGTGAGTCAGGGCCAACTCGACAGCAGCTAACAGCATCAACGACAACAATAACAAAATATGTAACAAAACATTTGCCATTTCAACATTTTTTACATGTTCAACTCAGTGACATTGATTATGTTCATCATGCTGTGCAACCATC
>NW_004443993.1:7532940-7534284 GCF_000243295.1 Trichechus manatus latirostris
TTTCTGCACCCTTGTCAACACTTACTGTTAATTTTTTTATTATTGTGAAAATATGCACACCAGAACATTTGCCAACACAACTGCCACATTTACAGTTCAATGACATTGATTGCATTTTTCATGTCGTGCCACCATTGTTATCCTTTCCCAAAACATTCCACCAACATTAACATAAACTCTGCTCCCCAAACAAAACTCCTTCTTTCTCCCTCCCTCATATCCCTGGTAACCAATAATCTTTGCTTTCTACGTATTTGTTTATTTCATGGAAGTGAGATGATACAATATTTGCCCTTTTGTGACTGACTTATTCACTGCGCATAATATTTTCAATGTTCATCCATGTTGTGGCATTTTGCATCAGGACTTAATTTCTCTTTATGGTTGCATAATATTCCATCCCATGGATGTACCACAGTTTGTTTATCCATTCTGCTATTGAAGGACATCTTGGTTGCTTCTAAATTTTGGCAATTATGAATAAAGCTGCTGTTTTTAATCTATTTACAACCATTCTGCTACATGCCATTGGACAGAATTTCTTCTTAAGGCCACACCTAGCTGCCATGGATACTGGAAATGTGTTCCATTGTGCGCTCAGGAAGAAGGGGAGAACACGGGTATAGGGGAGCATCAACACTTTTTGCCCCAAGTTAACAACACGCAGAGTGAATCCCTTTCCTGATTTGTTATTGCCTTGACCTTGTGTTTTCTCTTCCATTTGCCAGATGTGGATGAATGTGCCAATCTCAGAGCTTGCGCAGAGCAGGTGATCTACAACACTGTCGTAAGCTACTCTTGTTTCCGCAACCCAGGATTTGAATCCAGCAGTGGAAACCTGACTTTCCAGGGCCTTGGAGAGAGGAGGGAAGGTAGATGGAGTTATCTGTTTGGAATTCAGGTCTAAGTCTGTTTGCACAGTCAGCACTGAGGGGTGGGAGGAGTCTCAGCTGAGCTCAGGATGGTTATCTGGAAAGCCAAGGCTAATGATTGATCATTCATTCATTCATTCACTTATTCATTCATTCACACAATGCCTCTTGAGCACCTACTATGTGGCAGGCACTGGTCTAGGTAGGTGGTGCAAATGGTTTGTGCTCAATTGTTAATCAAAAGGTTGGTAGTTTGAACCCATCCAGCAATGCCTTGGAAAACAGGCGTGGCTATCTGCTTCTGAAAGGTCACAGCCTTGAAGACCCTATGGCACACAGTTCTACTGTGCACACATGCTGTCACTATGAGTCAGAGTTGACCTGATGACAACAACAAGGATAAAGCAGTGATTTAACCAAGCCAAAATAATGACTCTTCTTGCACATACATCTACTGTAGGGAAGACACACA
>NW_004443993.1:7535885-7537410 GCF_000243295.1 Trichechus manatus latirostris
GGTAAGGGTGTTTCTGGAGGAGGGAACAGCAGGTGCAAAGGCCCAGAAGTGAGATCCCAGCCAAGATGCTAAGCTCTTCCATACCAGTTGCCGTCGAGCTGACTCTGACTCAAAGCGATCTCATGTGTGTCTAAGAAGAACTGTGCTCCACAGAGTTTTCAATGGCTGAATTTTTGGAAGTACACCACCAGACCTTTCTTCCCAGGCACCTCTGGGTGGACTTGGACCTCCAAATTTTCAGTTAGCAGCTGAGCACATTAACCATTTGTACCACCCAGGGATTATAATATAATGATTTTCTTATTATTTCAATAGTATTATTTTAAATGTAGATCTCTGGGTGGCACAGTTTGCTCTGTATTGCTAACCTAAAGGTTGGTGGTTCACATTCACTCAGAGGTGCTGAGGAATAAAGACCCGGTGATTTACTTCCATGAAGATTACAGCCAAGCAAACCCTATGGAGCACAGTTTTACTCTGTAACACATGGGGTCATCAGCAGTCAGAATAGGCTTGATGGCAGCTAACAACAGTTTTAAATATTCTTTAAGTTATCTTTTAATAATTATTATTTTTAATAATATAGTGATGCCTTGGGGATGAGTTGAGACTCATTAGGGAAAAAGGAGAATAAGACAGCTTAAGGCTGCGGTACCAGAGGTGAAAGAGGATGAGACTTCGTGGACGTACAGGTCATCAATGTGGCTCGGTCATAAAGCACAAAGGGACTAGCAGTAAAAAATGAGGTGGGCTAGCTTAGCTGGAACCAGACTCTCAGGGATTTGTGCATTCTAAAGAAGAGTTATGGACTTTCTCCTGAGTAGTGGGGAGCCTCAGCAGAGGCTTTGCATTTGTCAGGAATATGCCCCTAAATGGTTCCACTCGTTGTAGCAATGAAAATGTGTTTAAGAAGGTGAGACTGGAGCCAGTGAAGCCCATTGGCTTTAGTCAGTGGGGAGGCTGTTCACAGCTGCAGCCTCAGCATCCTCCATGCTTCTGACTTTGACTGATTTTCTGCTTAGATGTGGATGAATGTTCCAGGAACTCGACTCTTTATGGCCCCAGCTCCAAATGAACCAACATCCTGGACACGTACATTTGCTACTGACTACCTGGATTCTATGAAGAATATAGGCCAGATTTGGGGACTTTCCAATGTACAAGTAACCCTCCCCACCATACTGAGTACTTCTCAGTGGATATCAACTACCTTGAAACTTAGTGGCTTGTAACAACAACAGTTTGTTACTGCTCATGATCCTATGGTTTGATCACATGGATATTCTGTTTCACCTGGTGTCAGCTGGGGCACTGGAATGGCTTTGCATACATGCCCTTGCTTACATGGTTGGTCTCCGGCTGGGAGTTCAGCTAGGGCCCTCAGTTTTTCTCACGGGCCTTTCCATGAGCTTCCTCATAGTATGGCAGCCAGTTTCCAAGAAGAAATGTTCTAAGAGGAAGAAAGCAGAAACTACCAGTCCTCTGAAGGCCTGGGCTCTGAAGTCCCAGAGCATTACTTTTACCA
>NW_004443993.1:7538682-7540781 GCF_000243295.1 Trichechus manatus latirostris
TGTCTTTGCCTGGTTTTGGTATCAGGGTTATACTGGCTTCATAGAATGAATTTGGAAGTATCCTTTCCTTTTCTGTGTTCCGAAATAGTTTGAGTAGTGCTGGTGAAAGCTGTTCTCTGAATGTTTGGTAGATTCCTCCAGTGAAGCCATCTGGGCCTGGGATCCTTTTGGGGGGAGTGGGGGCAGTTTTTTTTTGTTACCTTCTCAATCTCTCCTCTGGTTATGGGTCTGTTTAGATTTTTGACCTCAGTTTGTTATTAGTTTTGGTAGGTAGTATGTTTTTAGAAATTTGTCCATTTCCTCTAGGTTTTCAAATTTGTTGGAGTATAGTTTTTCACAGTACTCTGTAATGATGTAATTTGTTCATTATGTCATGATGAGGTTATCCTCCATTTTACTATGGAGGGTCTGTTGTAATGTCCCCCATTTTATTTCTTATTTGAGTTATCTGCATCCTTTCCTGTTTTTTGTTTTGTCAATTTGTCCAATGCTTTGTCGATTTTGTTGATCCTTTCAAAGAACCAGCTTTTGGTTTGTTGACTCTTTCCTTTGTTTTTCTATTCTCTATTACATTTATTTCTGCTCTGATCTTTATTATTTCTTTATTCTGGTGGTCATGGGCTTCTTTTGCTGTTGTCTTTCTATTTGTTCAAGTGGATAACTAATGTTTTGATTTTGTCCCTATGCTCTTTTTTGATATGTTCATGTATTGCTATAAATCGAACTCTGAGCACTGCCTTTGCTCTGTCGCAAAGGTTTTGCTATGATGTGTTTTCATTCTTGTTTGAGTCCAGGAATTTTTTGATTCCATCTTTGATTTCTTCTATTGTTATTGTTAGGTGCAGTGAGCTGGTTTCTTTCCAGCTGAGTGACTGTGGCCTGTTGGAAAGTGCCACGTATAGGGAAGACCGTAGAGGTGGGAAAGTGTGCATCCCTGGTTGCTGGGTGCTCTGTCTCCTGTTGAAAGCTCCATGAAGTTGCCTTCCCATACTCCCTTGTCTGCATTCCTTGGTGGCTGTAGTCCAAGATGGAGAATCCATGCCAGAATTCTGGGAGGGGACCCCCAGTCCATAGCTCTCCTTGTTCTCTGTCAGTTTCTTATTCCATTCGGTGCTCGATTGAGTTCTTTATTCCTTCATTTGATGTTTAGGGTTTCAGGATTGACATTTGTATCTGTTTTACTTAGTTTTTTGGGTCTTTACTGCAGATGGACAGCATGGTGCTTCTGTCTATAGCACCATGTTGGCTCCACCTCTCAGAATATTTAATATGCTTTGAGTGAATGACATTTAAGCTGAAACTTAGTAAAAATTTGCCAGAGAGAGAATGGAAATCAAAGTGTTCCAGGTTATGGTATGCGCAAAGGCCCTGAGGCAAGGGGAGCTGTAAATCTTGGCATATGTGATGGTTAATGTTGTGTGTCAACTTGCCTGGGCCATGATTCGTAACGGTTTGGCAGTTACGTAATGATGTAATTTGTTCATTATGTCATGATGAGGTTATCTTCCATTTTGTGACATAATATAATCACGTACAGGAAATGATTTGATGCAATCAGCCAATCAGTTGTAAGGGGAGTTTCCTCAGGGTTATGGCCTGCATCCAATATATATTGATATTCTGGCAAAGCTTGCTGGCTTTTGCTTGATGTGGATCCTGCATCCAGTTCATCTTCATCTGACCTCTTTCTCCTGGGACTTGAGCCAGTGTCCTGCCGTATTGCCTGCCTATCTTGGGATTCGTTGGCCTCTGCAACCTGCGAGCAAGCAGTCTGCCATGTTACCTGCCGATCTTGGATTCGTCAGCCTCTGAAGCCCGTGAGCAAGCAGCCTGCTGTCTGACCTGATGATCTTCAGTTTGTTAGCCCCTGCAGGTACATAAGTCAGGAGAAGCCTCCAGCCTGATGCCTGACCCACAGACTTGGAACTTGCCAGCCTCTACAACCATGTGAGTGATTTCCTTTATATATATATATATATATATATATATATATGCTTCACTGGTTTTGCTTTTCTAGAGAACCCAGCCTAAGACATGTGGTACCAAGAGTGGTACTAAAGAAACAAAATTGTAAGGATGAGTTTTCTAAATTGGTTCTC
>NW_004443993.1:7540881-7571498 GCF_000243295.1 Trichechus manatus latirostris
ATATATATATATGCTTCACTGGTTTTGCTTTTCTAGAGAACCCAGCTGAATACAGCACGGAAGAGGAACAAATAAATCTCCTGAGGCTAAAGTAAGGTGAGGACGTGGGGGAGTGGCATTAGATGCATCTGACGAGGTAGGCAGGGGTCAGATTCTGCAGGGCCTTGCATGCCACATGAAAATTTTCAGAATTTTTTCTAAGAGCAAAGAGGAACCATGCTCTCTGTCTCTCTTTCACACCCTCTTGCCCTTCTCTATCTCCTACATTATATTATATATATACGTTATATAAATATATATATTGTTGTTGGGTGCCTAATCACTTCGGACTTACAGAAAGAGAACTAACACACACACACGGGGTAAAACAGATACCATGTGAGAATTGCCTACAAGCAAAGCAACGCCAACGAATTCTAGGGAATACCTGCAAAGAAGGAATTGACACAGCCAATACCCTGATTTGGACGTTCAGCCTCCAGAACTGTGAGACAATAAATTTCTGTTCTTTAAAGCCATCCACTTGTGGCATTTCTGCTCTGGCAGCACTAGGTAACTAAGACAATAGAAATGTTCTGTATCTTGAATTTTCTGGCAGCAGTTGCCACAGCTCATCAAATTTTACACTTTAAATAGATGCTGTTTATTGTACATAAATTCCTCCTCGATAAAGTTGATAAGATTCGCTCCAAAATTAAAAGTACCCATTATGCTACCAAATTAGTTTATTTCTGAATACTATATAAAGGGACATATGGATATCTGTTTTGAAACACTGTTTTGAAGAACTATAACCAGAATGTTCGTTAGACGTGAGGATGGTGTGACTTCGACTCGCTTACTTTGGACATGTCATCAGGAAAGACCAATCACTAGAAAAGGACATCATGTTTGGTAAACTGGAGGGTCAGTGAAAACGAGGGAAACCCTCAATGAGATGGGTTGACACAATGGCCGCAACAATAGACTCAAACACACCAGTGATCATGGGGATGGAACAGGACCAGGCTATGTTTCCTTCTGTTGTACATAAGGTTGCCACGAGCAGGGACAACAGCATGGACGTGTGTTCTGAGTCTCCAATCAAATGTGATCTTTTAAATTTGTTTTCAGATAGAGTTGATCTCATTTCACAATGATACATTTATCCTTAAAAAGCTTAGCAACCTGCTAAATACATACTTCCTTTAAAAATTAAAACAAAATAATAATGGTTCCTGTTTTCCTAGGAAACCCTTCCTTCTTGATATTTAGAGGTTAACCATGTTTTTAAAAAATACCTACATAGTATACCATGGAGGCAGTGGTGATTCACTAGTAGAATTCTTTCCGGCCATATAAGAGACCCAAGTTGGATTCTGGCCAATGCTCCTTATGCGCAGCCACCACCCATCTGTCAGTGGAGGCTTGTGAGTTGCTATGATGCTGAACAGGTTTCAGGGGAGCTTCCAGACTAAGATGGACTAGGAAGAAAGGCCTGGCAATCTACTTTCAAATATCAGCAAATGAAAAGCCTACGGATCACAGTGATCTGATCCACAACCAATCATGGGGATGGCACATGACTGGGCAGCATTTTCTTCTGTTGTGCACAGGGTCACCATGAGTCAGGGGCCGACTCAATGGAAGCGAACAAAAGCATAGTGTCCCATTGTGTCGCTGCGTATTAATTTGTTTATCCAGTTCCCTTTGGGGTGAATACCTGGTGTTTGTAAGCACTGCTGTGCACACGCACTCCCTGCAAATTTCCGCAAGTGTTTCTGGCTGAGTGCCAGGCCGGTTCCTGGAATGTTTTACTTATTGTCCTATCTCATGAGAGTCAGAGAAGGCAACTAGAGGAACTGGTGCTCTTGACCTCTTTCGGACACTCCGAAAGGAGGCAGGAGGGGATGTAAAAGTGCAAAAGCCTGGAGAAAAAATAAAAAATCATCATATTATAATCCCCAAGGCAGGGCCCCTGAGCCCAGGCAGGCAAGGGTCTGAATTTGAGCAAAGTAAGACTCAAAGATTCAAGAGAAGAGAGAAAATGGGCCTCCAGCCAGAGACTCAAAGAGAGAAGAACGTTCCGGTGTGAGGGGAACCTTAAAATTCTACAACCCAAATAAGGGGCAATATTATTCTGTGTTTGTACACCCCCCCCCCCCCGGTCTATCAGTTTGTTGTATTGTGTTGGCTTGCGTGTTGCTGTGATCCTGGACGCTATTCCACCAGTATTTCAAATAATATTTCAAATACTAGAAGGTCACCCATGGTGGACAGGTTTCAGCAGAGCTTCCAGATTAAGACAGACCAGGAAAAAAGGCCTGGTGATCTAATTGGAACATAACAGAACATTGTCTGATACCGTGCTGGAAGATGAGCACCCTAGATTGGAAGGCACTCAAAATACACAGTGGTCGCAACAATGAATTCAAGCAACGATGGTGAAGATGGTGCAGGACCAGGCAAGGTTTTCATACTGTTGTACCTGGGGTCACCATGAGTGGGAACCGACTCAACGACAGCTAACAACAACAGCAACATTATTCTGCTTTGGGGTTTAGAGCATTGGCTTTTCTGACAAACGACTAATTTCACATCCTAGCTCCACCAGTGACTCACATGTGACCTTGACACATGATTGCACCTCTCTGACCAAAAATATGTTTATCTACATCACACAGTCCTCATGAGGATTAAATGAAGCAATCCACAGAAAGCGCTTTTATGAGTAATTGAAGCACAGTAAGTATTCACCAACTCTTACTGAAGTCCCTGGGTGGTGCAAACAGTCTGAACTTGGCTGCTAACAGAAATGTTGGAGGTTCGAATCCACCCAACAGCACCACTGAAGAAAGGCCTGGAGATCTATTTTCATAAGATCACAGCCACTAAAAACCCTATGGAGTACAATTCTACTCTGAAACATGTGGGGTCACCATGAGTCAGAAGCAACTCCATCACAATGGGTTTGGTTTTATTATTATTATTATATTGTCTTAGTCCTCTAGTGCTGCTCTGACAGAAATACCACAAGTGGATGTGGCTTTAACAAAGAGAAGTTTATTCTCTCACAGTCCAGTAGGCTACAAGTCCAAATTCAGGGCATCAGCTCCAGAGGAAGGCTTTCTCTCTCTGTCGGCTCTGGAGGAATGTCCTTGTGATACATCAGTCTTCTCTTGGTCTCGGAGCATCTCAGCTCAGGAACCTCAGGTCCAAAGCATGCACTCCGCTCCCAGCACTGCTTTCTTGGTGGTGTGAGGTTCCCATGTGTCTCTGCTCGCTTCTCTCTTTTATATCTCAAAAGACATAGGCTTAAGATACTATTCAATCTTGTAAACCTTATCAGTATAACTGCCACTAATCCATCTTGTTAGATCATAGTGATTGAGTTTACAACGCATCAGGAATCATATCAGATCACAGAATGGTACACAATCATACAATACTGGGAATCGTGACCCAGCCAAATCGATACACACATTTTTGGAGGGACATAATTCAATCCATGACATACATTATTATCACAGGAGTCCCTGAATTGTGCGAAGGGTTAATTAACGTGCTCAACTACTAACTAAAAGGTTAACAGTTTGAACCCACCCAGTGGCACCGGGGAAGAAAGTCCTGGCCATCTACTTCCAAAAGATGACAGCCACTGAAAACACTATGGAGCTCAGTTCTACTCTGAAACATATGTGGTCGCCATGAGTCAAAATCGACTCAATAGCAATGGGTTTATTATTATTATATATTATTATTAAAACAGGGGTCCCTGGGTGGTGCAGTTAACGTGCTTGACTACTAACCAGAATGTTAGAATCCACTCAGTCGCACCTCAGAAGAAAGACCTGGTGATCTACTTCTGTAAGTTTACAATCATGAAAACCCTAGGGCACAGTACTACACTGAAATACGAGCGGTCACCATAAGTCAGAATCAACTCGATGGCAACGGGTTATTTTTTAATTATTATTGTTATACATTATTACTAAAAGAGGGTATAACAATGGGGATCTCCCTCAATTATGGCTGCAGCCCCAACATGTCAGAACATAACAATAGAAGGCAACATTAGAGCTTTATCTTGTCACCCATGCAGGGCTTGCAAAGGGGATGGTGACAAACCAGCCTGTGACTCAACTCAAGGGTCGGCAAACTTTTTGTGTAAAGAGCCAAACCACAAAATAACCAAACCCGCTGCTGTCAAGTCGACTGACTCATGGTGTCCCCATGTGACAGAGTAGAACTGCCCCATAGGGTTTCCTTGGCTGTAATTGTTATGGGAACAGATCGACACGTCTTTCTTCCACGGAGTCACTGAGTGGGTTCGAACCACCAACATTTAGATTAGCAGCCGAGTGCAAACCGTTTGAATTTCCAACAACTTTTGTAAAGGGCCGGATAGTAAATATTTTCAGCTTTGTAAGCTGTACAGTCTCTGTTGCAACGCTACAGTTATAGTGTGAAAGTAGCCATCGATGGTACGAATGGACATGGCTGTGTGCCAATAAAACTTTATGAACACCAAAATCTGAATTTCACATCATTTCCACCTGTCCATGAAACATTATTCTTTTGATTTTCTTCAACTATTTAAAAATGTAAAAACCACTCTTATCTCGTATAAAACGCGGCGAGCCAGATTTGGCCCTCAGGTTGTAGTTTGCTGACCCTTGGAAGAGCTCAACACCCATGCTCAAGGCATGAAGCGTTGAGGTTGGAAATTGGAGGATTTCTTTGGTGAAGGTTGTCAGCTGGGGAGTCCACTGAGGGAGGGTTGGGGAACTGAGGGGCAAGCTCCCCCCTAACCTCAAGCCTAGCCAGGGAAGCCTCGGAGATCACTGATATGTGATGTGTTAGCTTGAGACATGTCCTCTAGGGTTTGGGGACATGGGAACGTGCCCCCACCCTCACCTAGAGAAGTCTATAGGCAGACACAGCAGTGTATAGTGGTTAAGAACATGGACTATGGAACCAGCCTTCCTGCATTCGAATCCTAGCCCTGCTACTAACCAGCTGTGTGACTTTGGGCAAGTCACTTAACTGCTCTGTGCCTCAGTTTCCTCATCGAAACCACACGAAACAGTGAACCCTAATATAAACTATAAAAAACCAGTTGCCATTGAGTCGACACTCACAGCCATCACGTGTGTCAGAATAGAACTGTGCTCCAGAGGGTTTTCAGTGGCTGATTTTTCAGGAGATCGCCAGGCCTTTCTTCCAAGGTGCCTCTCAGTAAAATTGAACCTCTAACGTTTTGGTTAGCAGCAGAGCACGTTAACTATTTGCACCACCAGGGACTCCTTTCAACAGTATAAACACATACTTATCCTTCGAAGCCCCGGATCCAACATCCCCTTCCAGAAAACCTCTCATCTC
Organism: Trichechus manatus latirostris; assembly: GCF_000243295.1. Taxonomy (NCBI): domain Eukaryota; kingdom Metazoa; phylum Chordata; class Mammalia; order Sirenia; family Trichechidae; genus Trichechus; species Trichechus manatus. The sequence goes on from NW_004443993.1 coordinate 7,546,243, forward strand.
TCAGTGCTCCTTCAACTCTGTGTTTTCCTCCTCCCGGCCCTGACCACATGAGGCTGGGAAAACCTGTGTCCAGCAGGACAAGGGATGAAATTTCTGTGCGTCGCTGTGGGCACAGAGAGGACATCAGGAAGTGTTTGCTGGGTGAAGAACGCGGGTAAAATTGAGCAGTGTGATGATGCAGACCAACTGCAGAGCCAAAAGCACCAGGAGCCCTTTCTGGTGCCCAAACAGGGATCACATGGGCCAGCTTGTGAACGTGCACACGTACATGTGTGCACACACACGTACACACATACACGCACACACACACTCTCTCTCTCTCCCTCCTTCCTTCCCCAAGCAGTGACCAGGTAACCGCAGAAGTTGAGTCACTACTGCACTTGTCCACCAGCGGACAACCTTGGCTTTAATGTGGGGCTGCCCAGGTGGTAGGAAGCTCTGCCTGCCTGAGTGTAGATCTTTATACGTGCTTCGTTTACAAATGCCCCTGTTCGATCCAGTGGATGTCTGTTTTTGAAGGGGTCTGCAAGTCTGTAACTACCAATTGCACGTGTGGATGTCTTCACCAATATCGTATGTACCTCCTGCAAAAAAAAAAACAGTAGCTGCCGAGTCAATTCTAATGATGACCCTATGTGTGTCAGAGTAGAACTATACTCCATAGGGTTGTCAATGGCTGATTTTTCAACAGTAAATCTCCATTCCTTTCTTCTCAGGCAGTTCTGAGTGACTTGAACTGCCAGTGTTTGGGTTTGCACCTGAGCATGTTAACTGTTTGTGCCACCCAGGGACATCTGTATGTACCCATGGCAGGGTGTATGAGTGGAACTCTTTGAGGATGTGTGTGTTTCTGTGTCTGTCTGCCTGTCTACATTGTGATCTGTAGCTGTGCATGCAGGTGACACTGAGTGTATCGTGTGGACCACTTTCTGTGGTGCATGTTGTCTAGCTGAGTGTGTCTCCGTGTCTGTATCTGCCATCTTTACATGTGCATGCTTGCATGTGTGCACATGTTGAGAGGGGAGTATTTCTGCATCCGTGTGTGTTTTAATTCAGTCTGTTGTCACGGTTTTGAAGGGTATTTTTGTCTGTAATGAGACAGTGCCGGTTCAGTGGTAGAATATTCCCCCTCCATGTGGGAGACCCAGGTTTGATTCCCATCGAAAGTACATTATGTGCAGCCACCACCCGTTTGTTAGTGGAGGCTTGCGTGTGGCTATAGTGCTGAACAGGTTTCAGCAGAGCTTCCAGAGTAAGAAAGACTAGGAAGAAAGACTTGGCGATTGACTTACGAAAATCAGTCAGCGAAAACCTTATGGATCACAGTGGTCCAAGCCCCAACTGATTATGGGGATGGTGCAGGACCGAGCAGAATTTTGTTTGTTACTGCATGGGGTCTCCATTAGTCGGGGCCGACTTGACGGCAGCTAACCAAACCCAACATCTGAGTCTGTAGTCTGTTCGCCTGTTGTGATGGGGGACTATTTTTGTATCTGTGTGTCTCCATAGCTGTCTGGTGTATTTGTCTGTTGTATGAGAGCAAGTAATTTTTTGTCTGTCTCTATAGCCATCTGTGTGTCTGCTTGCCAGTCGTATGAGAAGGGTGGGGAATCTATATCTGTGAGTCTCTCTTCGCTGTATTTGCCTGCCTGTGCGTCTTTTGAGAGCTGTGTTTTTTCATGACCATCTGTGTGCCTCTTGTGTGTGTGGGTATCTTTATGAGGGTCTGTGTATACATTAGGACCCTAGGTGGCACAAATGGTTTACTCTTGGCTACTAACAAAATGGTTGGTGATTTGAACCCACTCAGTGGTGTCATGGAAGAAAGGCCTGGTCATCTGCTTCCGTTAAAAAAAATTAAAACAACAAAACCCTATGGACCTCAGTTCTACTCTATAACACATGTGGTCACCATGAGTCAGAATCGACTCCATGGCAACAGGTTTGGTTTGGCTTTGGTTGTATACATTGTGTGTGTGAGAGCGAGTGTGTGTATTTGTGTGTCACTGTGTGTGTGTGTGCCCCTGTGTGTGTGTGTGCCCACCTCCAGGCAGTGAGGTCTTCCACAGGTAGCCAGAAATGATTGACCATCAGCATCAGAAGGTTTCTGAGTCAGGACACCATGGGGCTGCCACATATTCCTTTGGACCTCTCTATGCTGGCATATCAGGGCACCAGCTGTCCCCTTGAACTCAGTGCCCCAATCCTCAACGGGCCACTCCTGGGCACACCTGAGGCTCCTTAGTGCTGACACACCACCCCCATCATGCCAATACGAAGTGGCCTCCCAGAGAGTAATCTTCCAGAAGCCAATCACCCACTCTCTCTGCCTGGTCCCTCTAGGGAGACACCTAAGAATTCCATGAAGAGCCAAGCCCACTTCCCACCTTCTCTTCAGTGGGAACCCCATGGAAAGCCAAGCCCACCTCCTACCTTCTTTCCCAATGGGAACCCCATGAAAAGCCAAACCCACCTCCTACCCTCTCTCCCAGTGGCAACCCTGTGGAGATCCAAGCCCACCTCACACCTTTTCTCTCAATGGGAACCCTATGGAGATCCAAGCCCACCTCCCACCTTCTCTGCCAATGGGAACCCCAAGGACAGCCAAGTCCACCTCCACCCTATAGATTCAATGCAATCTGTTCAAAATTCCAACAGCCTTTTTTTCAGAAATGGAAAAAACAATCTTCAATTTTATAAGGAATGGCAAGAAGCCCTGAATAGCCAAAGTAATTTTGAAGAACAAAGCAGGATGATTCACACTTGATTTCAAAATGTACTTTACAACTACAACAATCAAAACAGTCTGCTACTGGTACAATAATAGACACAGAACAACAGATAGACAATTTGGGAGAAAATTTTAATGAACCATATATTTGATATGGGTCTAGTATACAAACACATACACAAAGCTTCCATAAGTTAACTACAACAAAATAAGATAAATAATCAAAAAGTGGGCAAAGGATTTGAACACACATTTCACAAATGAGTATATTCAATGATCAACAAGCACATGAAAAGTGGTGCAAATCAAAATCACAAAGAGGTATAACTCCACTCCCATAAAGATGGCTAAGATAAAAAGGAAAACAACAAATATTGGTGAGGATGTGGGAAAATATGAATCTTTATCCAATGTTGGTGGGAATGCAAAACGGTATAGGTGCTGTGGAAAACAGTTTGACAGTTCCTCAAAAAGTTAAACATAGAACTACCACATAACCCAGCAATTCCACTCCTAGGTATCTACCTAAGAGACGTGAAAAGCACCGATGCAAACAGACACACAAACACCGATGTTCACTGCGGCACTATTCACAATAGCAAAAAGGTGAGAACAACCTAAATATCCATCAATGGATGAATAAACAAAATGTGGTGCATACAAAGGAATGCTAGTCAGATGTAACTCTTAACCACTATGCCACCACAGGAAGAGAAGTCCTGATACATGCAAAACATTGATGAACCTTGAAAACATTATGCTGAGTGAAATAAGTCAATCACAAAAGGAAAATATTATATGATTTCACTTATAGGAAATAACAAGAATAGGCAAATATACTGAGACCAAAGTATTATTGGTTACCAGGGGCAAGAGGGACAGGGCAAAGAGGAGTCATTGTTTAGGAAGCTGTGAGTTTCTGTTTATGCTGATGGGAAATTTGTCAACGACTATGGTTCATCTTTGCACAACATAATTAATGTAATTTGTATCACTAAATGGCACACCTGAGAAATGATGAATTGGTATATGTTGTATTATATATATACTTAAACAATTAAAAAAAAAAAGCCGGCCTCAAAAAAGAAAACAAAACCAACAACAAAAAATGAGATACCACTTCATCCCCACTAGGAGGCTAAGATTATAAAAATGGAAAAACAAGAGAAACTGGAACCCTTGTCTATTACTAGTAGAAATGCAAACTGGTAGAGGTGCTGTGGAAAACAATTTGGCGGTTGGAAAAACAGCATAGGGGTGGCATCTGACCTTCTCTAGCTTCACAAGGGGGAGAGAGAATCACCATCACCGTCAGCCGGAAGCTGATTCCTAAGAAGCAGCGGTCAGACATATCTCCTCTCTCCGACCATTTTACCAATTCTGACACCAGCCGCTTGCCCATGGCATACTTTACTTCTCTGCTCAGTTCATTAACTCATTGCAGTGGTCACCCAGAACTCACAGACAATAGTCATGATTATGGGTTTATTAGGGAAGTAGTAGGTTACAATTCAGGATCAGAAATGATTGAGACTACAGTTTTTCGATCAGTACAGTTTTTTCTCAGCCGTGCCTGCAGGCGGGCCTCTCTCTAGCCCTCGGCCACTCAGCCCAGCCTCTGCCCTGCTCGGAAATGTGTTACCAAGCTCTTTAGCTTGCTAATAAGTGCCCAGAGGCACCCCACTCTGCCAGCAAGCCTCCTGCCTGAAGACAGCTCTCTCGCTCCATGGGCTGAGAATCTCACTGTACCATCTCCTGCTGGTCTTCTGGTTCTATTGCCCCTGCTGCTGCCATTTCTCTGCGTCTGCTCCTCACCATCTTAGGTGTTACAGCTGAATCGTGGGTCTAGCACGGTCTCAGCGTAGGGCTCCTGGGTCCAAAGGATGTGCTCTGCTCCTCTTTTTGTTGGTGGTAGTCAGGAGCCCCTCTGCTCTGGGATTGACTTTAACCCTAGTGGGATGGCAAACTGACCAATCCCCTCCTTAGGGTCCCAGACACCTTATGTGCATGGTCCCACCCCCAGAGGTTCCATGTACCTTCTTTGCATTAGCAGGAAGCTGTCCAATCCCCTTCGTGGGCCACAAGCACCTTATTTGAATAGTCCCACCCAATCATTATGTGGGAGTCACAGACTATGAATAGAAGGGGCATATTAAGTAATTCACTGCATCGCAGGCCTTCCTCAAAAAGTTAAACATAGAGCTACCACATGACTCAGCAATTACACTACTAGGTATATACTCAGGAGACTTGAAAGAAGCAATGCAGATACATGTACACCAATGTTCTCTGCAACACTGTTCACAATAGCAAAAAGGTGGGAACAACCTAAATGTCCATCAGTGGATGAATGAATAAAAATGTACATACATAAAATGGGATACTACTCATGAAGAGAAATGACGTCCTTATACATGTTATTAACATCGATGAACTTTAGAAAACATTGTGTTCAGTTAGGTAAATCAATCACAAAAGGACAAAACTTGTATAATCTCACTTATATGAAATACCTAGAATAGGCAAAGTACAGACATCAAAGTTCAATAATGGTTACCAGGAGTCACAGTAAGGGGGAAAGGAAGCATCGTTGTTTATAACGCATTGAGATTTTAGGATGTGGAAATTTGGCAAAGGATATGGTGATGTTTGCACAACAGTATTGATATAATTGGTGTCACTGAATTGTACAGGTGAAAATGTTGAATTGACATTGTTATATATGGTTATAAAACAACAAAAAGAGAAAAAAACCTGCAGGTGAATGTAGTATGTAAGACAGATTAAAGAGATCAAAAAATAAAAAAGCAATGTCCAAATCTTGTTTGGATCCTAGCTTTAAAAAACCCAACTACTGTAACAGATATTTTTGGACAACTGGAGAAATTTTCTGTCTTTTGTGGGACAATGGAGATTCGTTTTGTTCGTTTTTGACCATTTAAATGTTTCATTGCAATCATGTATTTATATATATGGATAAATAAGGCAATATCTTAATAGTTGGTAAGTCTAGGTCATGTGTTATGGGTGATCCTTTTACTGGAAGTACAGATTTTCTTTAGCTAAGAAATTAAAAATATATGGGAGAAATTCCATCTATGAAAACTCACTTTGTTTATGGTAAATTCAATTCCAACTAATGCTAGTAAAATAGATGAGCCTGCTTGGTCTTTCTTCTTAGAGGCTCCCATAATTTAAAGCTATGTAGGATAATCACGGCTCTGGAACTGGGGTGAGGTGGAGATGAGAACAGTGGTGAGCAGAACTTTTCTTCATGGTAGATTTGTATTTATCTTCATTCATACACTTATGGACTTATTTACATTACATACACAGGCTCAAACATAGCAACAATTGAGGATGGCACAGGACCGGGCAGTGTTTCATTCTGTTGTACATAGGGTCGTTATGAGTCAGAATCAAGCCAATCGCACTACAACACACAGGCTTCCTAATAACCTGGAAAAGTTTATCTTTCCACCTGGATAAATTTATCAAACTTCAATAAACGATAACTAAAGCCAGAGAGATGACACTGTTTTGACTGGAACACACCAGAATCACCAGGTCCAGGAGGACAGGATGAGACTGGGGCCACAGCCTCCTTCACACAAAAGGCAGAAGGTTTTTCCTTCTGGAGAAAGGACACAAATGTTGCTTTGAAGGCTTTGGGAGGATGGAACCCAGCAGATGAAAAAGCACTGCCTGCTTTTCCCAACACATCTCTTGGAGACCCAAGCCCAAGGCGGCTATCCTGATCCCAGCAAGGCTGGATGAGCTGCAGGCTGGGTGGGTGTGGGCAGAACAGTTGAGCTCTTGGAGGGGGCCACAGCTCTGGAGCACCTGAGGTTGGAGCAACCAGGAACTGGCTAAGGACTAGCAAACGGTGACCCTGTATCACCACCTTTGGACCCTCCCTATCCTCTTGCATGGTGATGTTGACTCTGCCTGCTACATAGAGAAAACTTACTTCGGACATGAGGGTTGGAGTGAGTGGTAAGAGGGCAGACTACCAACTGACTCGCTAGCTCGGATGTGCACATCTACTTCTGGATTCCACGCCAGGACAGACTATGCTCAGGACCTCAGGAATGTGGTGATGAGGAGCAATGGCCACTTCCTGTGGCTGGGAGCTGAGAATTGTTATTTTCCTTCCACAAATGGGTGGGGCCTGGGCTCAGACTAGGCTGGCAGTGGTAGTGGTGGCATAGCCAGGAACCCTATACACAGGGACCTGTGGTCTAATCAAGATTGCTTCAAGCCACCCCCTCCCCTCAGCAAATGTGGGGCCCCCTGTCAGATGAGCCACCCACTGAGTGTCCTTCCCTGGCGCCAGTGCCAAACAGAAGTGTGCTAGATTCCTTCAGAAAGCAGCCACTCCAGATCTCTGAAGCAACCATAATTACATGTTGCTGGAGAGAATACAAAATGGCACAGAACTTTTAAAAAACATATTAGCATGCTGTTTCTTATAAAGTTAAACATACACCTAACATATGACAGCAATCCCACTCCCAGGTATCTATGTGAGAAAAATGAAAGCTTTATGATCACATAAAAATCTGTACAATTTTATTTCAGCTTTATTCATAAAAACTGGAAACACAACTGTCTCCCAATGGCGAATATACAAACTGTAGTATGTCTACACAACAGAAAACTACAAAAAAGGAATTATTGATACTCATCAACAAAGATGACTCTCAAAGGTATTATTCTAAGTGATCAACAAGGATGACTTTCGAAGGTATTATTCGAAGTGAAAGGAACAAGAATGAAAAATTTACGTAGTGAATATGTATAGGGACAGTCACCAGTGATTCCCAGAAAGGGGAAGTTCTGACTAAAAAAGGGCGGCATGAGGGAGGTTTTGGAGGGAATAATGATACGATTGTGTATCACTGTGCTATAGACTACCAGACTTAATACATTTTTAACCTCATATAACTATACATTTCAAAAGTGAATTACTGTTTTCAAATTTTAAAAATAAGATTAAAAATCTCGTAAGCAATGAACAATGAATGTAAAAAAAGTGAAAAGTAGGGAGAAGCAAAACAAGAAATTAATCACAATCTCATCTTTGGTGGAGAATCCTTGTTAATATTCTAGGATGGACTATCTCTATAAGCTGGTTTGTAGGCATTTATAAAATGTAAAACATTTATGTGTAAATGTTTACAAACTGTCATCATGTACATACTATTTTATATCCTGTTTTTTTCACAAAATATTATGCCAAAAATACCTCTGCTATGGTTTAAACTTTTCTGGAACTCATTTAGTAGCACTTCAATATTCTAACGTGTGTGCAAGGATTTATCAGATTCCCTTATTGGTAGACAATGATTCTCATGGTATCCACTATCTATCACTACTATCAACAGACACTATAACAGTACCCAGGGATTTCCATAGGATGATTCTACAAGAGGAGGTGCTGAGTCAAGGGAAGGTCTAATTTGAAGGCCTCTACTACTGCAGTCACCATTTCCCAGCCCCTTACATGAGGAGTCAGTGAGGCACCTCCCAGTTCAGCGTGGGACAGAGTGGTGCTGGATAAACCTCCAGGACCAATAGTCTCTTGTATGTTCCCACTAATACAGGGAACCTAGATGGACCAACCCTGCATGGGTGTGTACACCAGGTGGAGCAGCAGTCCCTATTCCAGCTCAGCCCAGCAACTGCAGCTTCACATCCTGGCCCAGCGTACACTTTTTGTCAGAATTACCAAAACCAGACTCTGTCAATAAGAATAAGCTCTGTGCCTATGCAGAATGCAAGCTCCACTGCAGTTGTGTCAGGATAGGCTCTGTGCTGGCACACCATCGCGTTCGGCCCTCAGAATCATCCATCCTTCCATGTAAACCCTGCTTTTCCTACCATCATTTGAGAGAGTGGTACTTCTGTGAGTTGATTTGGTTTAAAACTTTCTCTGCAGTTCCTTCATCAGTAAACGAGGAATCATGATAGTAGCAGGGAAAATAAATGAGATGTAATATAAAACATGCCTACTACAACACTATCATACAGTATAATTCTGATTCTGTTAAAAATATTGGTTTTCATACAAGAAGTGTGAAAGGAAATAAAATACCAAGAGTTGTAAAAAGATAAAGAATGAAACCTACCGAACATTGATTAGATATATTGTTTCTTTCCAATACACTTATATGTGTTCTAAAGGATGAGGGACATCTGAAAACTTTCCTATGTTCCTTACATTCATAGACTCCACCATGAGTTATGTTTACAGAAATAGTAACTAGGCTTTTCTGTATTCCTTACATTCATAAGCTCTCTCTCCACTGTGAGTTCTTAGACATGAAATGAGGGGTGAAGAACTAGTCACACAATTCTTACATTCATAAGGTATCTTTTCATTGTGAGTACTGTGTGTTTAATGAGCTTTGAGGACTAAAGGTTTTACCACATTACTTATACTCAGAAGGCCTCTTTCCACTGTGAAATGTTAAATGGTTAGCAAGGTGTGCCAACTTACTAAATTTTTCCCCGATTCTGAATACTCATAAGGTTTCTCTCCACTGAGCTGTTCAATGGTTAGTCACGTGTGCCAACTTACTAAATGCTTTCTCATATTTCTGATATTCAAAAGGCTTCTCTCCACTGTGTGTTCTTATATGGATAGAGGGATGAGGAATGATGAAGGGCTTTCCCACATTCCTCACATTCATAAAGACTTCTCTCTACTGTGAGTTCTTATATGTGTAGTGAGGGATGACGACTGACTAAAGGCTTTCCCACATTCCTGACATTCATAGGGCCTCTAGCCATTGTGAATTCTTATATGTTTACTGAAGGATGAGGGCTGACCAAAGGCTTTCCCACATTCCTGACATTCATAAGGCTTCTCTCCACTGTGAGTTCGTATATGGTTAGTGAGAGACGAGGAATGACTAAAGGCTTTCCCACATTCCTGACATTCATAAGGCTTTTCTCCACTATGAGTTCTTATATGGCTAATGAGGGATGAGGACTGACTAAAGGCTTTCCCACATTGCTTACATTCATAAGACTTTTCTCCACTGTGTGTTTTTTTATGGCTAGTGAGGGAGAAGGAATAACAAAAGATTTTCCCACATTCTTTACATTCATAAGGCTTCTCTCCAGTGTGAATTCTTAAATGTTTAGTGAGGGATGTGGAACAAGTAAAGGCTTTACCACATTCCTTACATTCATAGGGCTTATCTCCAGTGTGAGTTCTTATATGTTTAATGAGGTTTGAGGATCGACTAAAGGCTTTCCCACATTGCTTACATTCATAAGGCCTCTCTCCACTGTGAGTTCTTAAATGTACAGTGAGGGATGCGGAACGATTAAAGGTTTTCCCACATTCCTTACATTCAAATGGCCTCTCTCCACTGTGAGTTCTTACATGTTTAGTGAGGGAAGAGGACTGACTGAAGGATTTCCCACATTCCTTACATTCATAAGGCTTCTCTCCACTGTGAATTCTTCTATGTCTAGTGAGGTGTGAGGACTGACTAAAGACTTTTCCACATTGCTTACATTCATATGACTTTTTTCCACTATGAGCACTTATTTGATTAGTGAGTTTTGGGGACTGATTAAAAGATTTTGAAAATTCTGTATATTCAAAAGGTTTTTCTCCAGTCTGATTTCTTACGTGTTCTGTGAGGGATGCAGCACAACTGAGAGCTTTCCAACATTCTTTACATTCATAAGACCACTCTCCACTATGAAATTTCTGACAAAAAGTGACGGTTGAGGGACGAGTATAGGTTTTCCAATATTTTTTACATTTACGCTTATGACCTCTCACGTGTGTCCTAAAGGATGAGAAACTACAGAAATCTTCCCCACGTTCATTACATTCATACGGTTTCTCTCCAGTGAGTGTTGTCACATGGTTCGTAGGAGTTGAGATACAAACGAAATCTTTCCCACATTCTCTACAGGGTTTCTTATCAAGAGTTCTCACAGGAGTGTGTAGGTAAGAGGGACAACTGCAGGATTCTCCACATTCCTTACACTGACAGGCACTGCATCCAGTGTGAGATGGGACATGATGCTTAAGTGATGAACGATTCATGAAGGCTTTTCCATACTCATAGCATTCAGAAGGATTTAATTCAGGAGTAGTTGTTTTGAGCACAGTATGAGCTGGAATCTGGCTCAAGGTTTTTCCACACTGACTGCCTTTGTTACTTTCACAAAGGTTCTCCACCAAATGCCGTCTGTTAAAGAAAAGGGCAACATGCTGCTGGGAATAAAGCTGTTGCCATTTCACCATTACGAACACAGTGAATGTGTATATTATTGCCCTGAGTTGTCTCATGCTTCATAGGTTAAATTATCTAGTACAGATGCGACCATTCCTGACACAATGTTTCTAAAATATGCTTTCTGATGATTGTGTAGAAGTGAAATATGTTTCAAATACTCAGTATCTGACTCACATTTATAAAAATATTGTAAAAATTCTCTGAACACACAATTTCAGAGCTATCTACATGTGTATATTTAGATAGATACATCTCTCTATCTATCTGTGTTTGCATACAGTGAAACCTGTGAAAGGCAGAACTCAACAGGACTGCCTCATTATTCTGGGTGTCATAACTCTTCTACCTTTGGTGGTGCAGTCTTACATTCATAAGACTACTCTCCACTCATTTTAGTGTATATTTGAGTTCCTCTTCTCTGGCAGTTTTCCATCTGACACACGTTATAGCTTTCACAAGTTTTACTGTATATTGTTAATGTTATGATAACTGAAGACTGTCTCCTGAGGCACTGCTCTCTCTCATGTGAATGACACTCACCTCATATGTCTCCCCTGGTTTTTATGTTGATCTTCAATGCCATGCAATTTGCCGATTTCTCCTAACACAGATAACCAGGTATTTCTCTTCATGATTTTCTCTGTAATATGTTCACTAGATAATTTTTCTCCACTACTAAGGTCTTGAGAAACTGACGCGATGATTGAAGTTGAGGTTCACAATATGAAACAAAAAAGAAGGGAATTATTGGGAAGACCAAGACAGCTGTGAATAAAGAAGGACTTTGAGGATGTGGATGTCTGGCAATGGCCAGAAAGTAATTAGGAAATACATCCAAGGAGACACATGTAACATGAAAATGCACAATATACATGTAAGAGGAAAATGGGAAGGTCTTTCTCCATGAACACAGGTGTGGGAAGACTGAGGAAAATTAGAAAAGTAAGCTCAGGTATGTGTAAAGGTCACTTTTCTCAACCCCAAAGAGACCTTTTCTAACTGATTTATTCAAATCTAATTCCCTCCACACAGGGCTAGTCCTTCAACAGATTTTTGACTTGCTGCTGCTCCCCAACACGGTGGTTCTGTAAGAGTCCTATCTCTACTGTCCTCAGATCTTTCTCTTGGTTACCTGGGAGAACAAATGTGTGTAGCTGACATAGTGCTAATGGAGAAAGACAAATCCCGGGAAATGAGAGTGAAGAGCAGTGAACATTTCATTTATACTGAGAGAATACTTTGGTCTTCAGAGTCTCCTGAGATCAGAGGTTTGAGTTTATTTTCAGCAAAATAAGCATCTGAAACTTATAATAAACACATTAAAAGAATATACAAGGTCCCAAACCAAATCTCTCTGTGCTCAAGTGTCCTATGGAGCCAATTCTCACACTTACAATACTTAAAAGTGCCTCAAGACTTTTAACCACAAGAGAAATAAAAAGTCATTTTAGTAGTTTTGTATGTTTACGGGGAAGCCAGAATATGTAAGCTCCATAGAGGAAATGACCATGCCTGTATTATTTATCATTGTATTTCCATTCCTCAGCCCAAATGCTGGTGCAGTATGAAACATCTGTCCACTAAAGGAGAAAATTTAAAATTTTTTTTAAAAAAGATGATGCCATCCTTACCGACTGAGGCCAGGTTTCTCAAGGTTTCCATCATCACATCTCTGTAGAGTTTCCTCTGAGGAAGATCCAGCAAAGTCCACTCTTCCTGAGTAAAGTCCACAGCCACATCCTCAATGACAAGTGAGTCCTAAAACATCCCACACATTCTGGATCAGCAAGGTATCACATACTCTAATGTGTGCAAAAGGAAGGGTGAGGTTGACAGTCCTTGGAAACTGAGATTTCAAAGGGTTTTGACACAAGGTTTTATGTTCTAGCAAGGTCTACTGTAGGGATTAGCTATTGGCCTCTTCCTTCACTGTCTACACTGTCTTCTTCACTGACTGCATCTTGTCTCAAAAGACTTAACAATACTCCCAATATACTGACATTATCTCTCTACAATTTGATTGTGGCCAATTCCAGGGTTATTCCACTCTATATGTACATACTAAAACAGAGCACATAACAGTAATTAGAGAAAGACTCTACAAATGAAAGTATTATTTCTACATTTAGATCATCACTTCCTTGTGAAAAAACAATTTCACCTCTTTCAAAATGACCGATCAGAACACGCAACAAAACATGAAGCACAGGGTGAAAGCAGGATGATATTTACAACTGAAAAACACTTAAGGACTGGCAGTTTTTCCTTTTGCCCCTCACCAGGGGAGGCCCATGGATCTACACAAGAAAACTGGTAACACAAGGCCCTGACCTGATTGCGTTTTCTTGGAAACCCCAGTTGATCAGGAGGTGATAGGAGCACATGCAGAAAATATTCTTTCCAAGATTTATGAATCTCTATATGTTTCTCACCCATTTTTCAATAACTGAGTTCTGCTATCATGCTTTCTGTCCCTTACGTGGAAACAGACAAGGTATTGATAAATTAAAGCTCAATTGAGAGACAGGAAACAGAATTCAGAGTTCTCCATGATCATTAAACTTCCCACACCCAATGGTACTGTACAATTTTCAGTGACCGCTCCCCTCAACATACATCCAGAAACCCACAAAAACACTCTCTAATGTTAAAAGATAAAAAGCTCTATCTCTGAAAGAACCATCATGGCATGCCCTTGTGTTTGCTGACTGAGAAAAGGTTAAAATTCTCATTTCATAAATAAGTCAATCTTCTCAGTAAGTTAACTGAAGTACAGAGAATTGAGCTGTTACAATGTCGATGATTCTCAGGAAACAATGACTTACACATCATCCCTCTAGAGGTCCCACTCCAAAATTTTCTCACATTTGTAGCCCCTGGAATGCACACAAGCATGACTACCTGAACCCTAACCATTGGAATACCCTGGGCTGTAAGAGTGGTCTCTACGAAATATTCTTAATCCATTGGCTTTCCCATGTAGTGAGGAGAGAAAAGGTTACTACACTGCACTAATGATGCAAAATAGGGCTGAACAGCAGAGCACCTGTAGAATAGAAAGGCTCCTCTTGTCAAGGCAGGAGGTGAAGTAAGCTGCCTAAGTCATCTCTCACCACTCCTGGTATAACAGTGGCACAGGAAATGTCGACCCACAGCCAAAATTCAAGTCTCTTCCATTGCAGCGGGCCAGGTTACACAGATTAAAGCCATGAAAAAGTTTACTGAGCAACTATGATACGTGAAAGGTTTTGCAATCAGCTTCACACAGTAGCTCATTCAGATCTCATAATGACTCTTTTAAACAGGTATTACTTCAATAGCTGAGGAAAGTCAGAGACAATCACTTGCTCAGTGTCGCTCAGTTAGAAAGTTGCTGAGCCACAGTTAGAATGCAGGTCAAATTGTTTCTGAGGCCTAAATTGCTGAAAACTACATTTCTGTTCAGATTCAGTTTTGTTATTACTCTGGGTGTTATTCTCCTATAACACCATGGATGATCTAGAGCCCTGCTAGGTGCTAGGAAGAGGAGACAAATGAAACATTCCATTCAATTCAGACAACCTGGAGCTTCTCCTAATGGCAAAGTCCCGTGTCTCAGGCAAGACGGCTTTCCTTCAGGTCCTAACCTCTGACTTCCTCATTAAAATCCATTTAGGTAATACTGACTCAGAGCCTACTTCGTGTGCAAAACAGATACAGAACTGAATAAAACAGACATATCCAGATGCACATGGATCACAAATTCTTTGGCAATGGAAAATAAACAATAGAACATAATGTCAAATGACAATAAGTTCTAAGGAAAATGCAACACAGTAAGGCGATACTCAACACGAAGCACGAACATATTTATCTTTACTGAGTTATGCAAGGCAAAGCAAACTAAACATTTCAGAATATAACAGTGAAACCTGGCTTGGTATAGGAAAATTAAAATAAAAAAAAAACACTTTCTATTCTAAAAACTTGAAAGCAGATTGTGATAATTTTGCAAATACTCATATAGATCTCACATGCTCATCAACTTCAACATGTCTTAATGTAGAAGCACAAGAGTCAAAGGCCTCCACTGACCTTCATTCCCAGGAAAAACATACATTGTTTATTCCCAGAGAGGGAAAGGTCATTAGCAATAGACTAAATACATAAATCCGGGACACTAGAAAAATAAAAGCAACATAAATGAATAGTATAAAGTAAATAATATAAAAATAAAGACAATAGTAATTATATGAAACACAAATGAAATCTTCTAGTTTCTGGTCTATGAGTTCGGAAGTAGTTACTCCCGTCCTCGCAACAACAAAAAAAGGTGAACATACTGAACTCAGAGAATTGAGGTCATAAGGCAAACTGCTGCCTCCAATACTGGAGGGACAGATAGGCAGATACATAGACTACCACCAGAGCAGAAGCCCAAGAGCAGAAACCACAGCTAGAATCAGTACAGGAGTAGAGTAGCAAAACTTGAACTGTAACTGACAAATTGCTTGAAGGCTGTGTGGACAAGCTTAAGGGTTAAAAATGCCAGGGGAGTCAAATCTTAGAGATTCACACAGGTTTTTGAGTTTTACCTCTAGGAACCCTACTAGGTCTTGTGTGAAGATCAGAGAAAAATCACCTCGTACTTATAGTAGAGAGAAGAGGAAAAGTAGCGTTTTTAAAGTTACCTAGCACATTCTGTACTTAACAAGGCTTGCCATCAAGGGAAACTATTTTACCAGAGTCTGACTTTCAAAAGTGAAATACCCAACTCTAGACCCAACTAGGCCTCCTATCTCATCAAAGTAGGGGAGGAAATAAGGAGAGAAGAATATGTGAGTTCACTGCCCAGGGGCACAGGCTCACTAAAAGACTCACACCTCATCATTATACTACAGGATGCCACCCATCCCGAACCGTACCACCACAACAGTAGAATTCCTATATAGGAACAGGAAATTACAACTGAAAGAACTCCAAGTCTCACATTTTATTTAAGAAATGCCTAAGAAACCCACACACAACAAGGAAGACAAAAACGAAAACAGCAGGGAACATTTTGGCCTCTGACACCTATAGCAAACAGTAAACACAACTTAACTTCTAGCCAGATAGAGATAAAACCTCACACTAAAGGCCTATTTACCTCAGTTCTTTTCACTTAGTACATAACATCTAGCTTTCAACAAAAAAACTACAGGCATACTAAACGCAAAAAACACAGCTTGAAAAGACACAGCAAGCATTAGAACCAGTCTAGATATGGCAGAGATATATCAGACTGGAAATTCAAAACAACTATGATTAACACGTTGTTGTTAAGTGATGCTGAGTCCGTTCTGACTCTAGCGATCCTACGTAAAACAGAACAAAACGCTGCCCAGTCCTGCGTCATCCCGTGCCAACCTCACAATCGTTGCTGTTTCAACCCATTGTTGCAGCCACTGTGTCAATCCATCTCATTGAGGGTCTTCCTCTTTCTTGCTGACCCTCCACTTTACCAAGCATGCAGGGACTGGTCCATCCTGCTAACATGTTCAAAGTACATGAGATGAAGTCTTGCCATCCTCGCTTCCAAGGAGCATTCTAGGTGTACTTCTTCTAAGACAGATATTTTCTTTCTTCCGGCAGTTCATGGTATAGTGAATATTTTTCGCCAACACCATAATTCAAATGAATCAATTCTTCTTCTATCTTCCTTATTCACTGTCCAGCTTTTGTATGCATATAAAGCAGCTGAAAATATCATGGCTTGGGTCAGGCGCGCCTTTGTCCTCAAGTGACATCTTTGCTTTTTAACAGTTTAAAGAGATCTTTTACAGCAGAACTACCAGGCTAACAACTCTAGTAAATAAAGGAAATAACATGCAAGAACAAATGGGTAATGTTAGCAGAGACAGGGAAAAGGTAAGAAAGAATTCAAAGAAAATTCTGGAAATCAGAAACACTGTAAACAAAATGAAGAATGCCTTTAAGAAGTTCATCAAATAACTGGAAAAATCCAAAGAAAAAATCAAGTGGAATATATGTCAGTAAAAACTTCCAAACTGAAATACAAAGAGAAATAAGAATGAAACAGATGGAAGAGAATATCCAAAAGCTGTGGGAAAATAAAAAAAGGTGGACCATATGTGTATTGGTAATAATACCACAAAAGAAAGAAAATAGGAATGAACAAGAGAAATATTTGAAGTAATAATGGTAAACGATTTTAGAAAATTAATGGCAGACACCAAACAACAGAATCACTAAGTTCAAAGAACACTAAGCTGGATAAACACCAAAAAAAATCTGTATCTAGGCATATACCATTCACATTAAAGAAAATGAAAGAGAAAATACTGAAAGAAGCCAGAGGAGAAAAAGAAAACAACTTCCTAAAGAAGAGCACACTTAAGAATTACATCACACTGAAGAAATCATACAAGCAAGAAGAGACTGGAGTGAAATATTTAGTGTTGAGGGGAAAAAAAAAAGACTACCAACCTAGATTCTGCATCCAGAACAATTATCCTTCAAAAGTGAAGCAGAACAACGCTAGGAGCCCTAATACATGGCATAAATAGTATACAAAACATAACAATGCACAAACACCAGAAGAGAAATTAGATTACTGGGAGCTCCTAAAAATCAAACACGCTCATCAAAAGACTTCACCAAAATAGTCAAAAGAGAACCTATAGACTGCGAAAAAAATTTTGGCTACGACATATGCCATAAAGGTCTAATCTCTAAAATCTACAAAATACGGCAACATCTCAACAACAAAAAGACAAATAACCCAATTAAAAACAGGCAGAGGATATGAACAGATACTTCACCAAAGAAGACATTCAGGCGCTAACAGACCCATGAGGAAATGCTCAGGATCATTAGCCATTAGAGAAATGCAAATCAAAACTACCATGAGATACCATCTCACCCCAGCAAGGCTGGCACTAATCCAAAAAACACAAAATAATAAATAATGGAGAGGTTGTGGAGAGCCTGAACACTTACGCACTGCTGGTGGCAATGTAAAATGGCACAACCTCTTTGGAAAATAATCTGGCGCTTCCTTAAAAAGCTGGAAATAGAAATACCATACGATCCAGCAATCCCATCGGGGAGAAATAAGAGCCCTCACACGAATAGACATATGCACACCTATGTTCATTGCAGCACTGTTCACAATAGCAAAAACATGGAAACAACCTAGGTGCCCATTAACAGACCAATGGATAAACAAATTATGGTACATAGTCACAAATGGAATACTATGCCACCATAAAGAACAATGATGAATTCGCAAAATATCTCACAACATGGATGAATCTGGATGGCATTATGCTGAGTGAAATTAGTCTGTCACAGAAGGACAAATACTTATGAGACCACCATTAGAAGAATTATAGAAAAGGTTTAAACACAGAAACAAGCATTATTTGATGGTTATGACGGTGGGGAGGGAAGGGTAGGGGAAATCACTAACTAGATAGTAGTCAAGGATCAACTTCGGTGAAGACCAGGACAAAACACAATACAGGGAAAGTCAGCACTACTGGACCAAAGCAAAAGCTAAGAAGTTTCCTAGATACATCCAGTTGGAGGAAGTAGCTTGGACTGGAGCCTGGGAACTATAGTTTCGGGGGACTTCTAGGTCAACTGGCATAACAAAGTTTATTAAGAAAATGCTCTGCATCCCTCTTTGGTGAGTGACGTTTGGGATCTTAAAAACTTGCGAGTGGCCATCTAAGATGCATCATTCTCCATTTGGAGCAAAGGAGAATGAAGAAAACCAAAGATACAAGGAAAATATTAGCCCAAGACACTAAAGAACCACGTGGACCAGAGACTCCACCAGCCTGAGACCAGAAGAACGAGAGGGTGCCCAGCTACCACCAATGACGGCCCAAACAGGGAACACAATAGAGGGTCCGAGATGGAGCGGGAGAAAAGCATGCAGCAGAACACAAATTCACACAAAGACCAGACTTCATGGTCTGACAGAGACTGGAGGAACCCCCAAAACTATGGCCCTCACTCTGTAAACCCAGAACTGAAACCATTCCCGAAGCCCACTATTCAGACATACATTAGACAAGACTATAAAACAAAAAATAATACACTTGAGGAGTGTGTTCTCAGTTCAGTCAGATACACGAGACCAAACGGGCAGCTCATTTATGATCATTATTTATGATATACTGATTACATCAAGAGGACAAAGTGAAGGCAAGGGGTTTTTGTTTGGGTACATTTATTATAAATTTTTCAGCATGTATGTCAAAAACATTTATTAAATTTAGAAATGGACAGAAACATGCTCAATCTGAAAACAGGAAAATACAAAATATGTGCATCAAAGAAAATACATACTGAAAAGTTCAACACCTTCCCAATAAACGCAGATAAAAAACAAGGATACTCATTATTCCATTTCTATTCAACATTATCCTAAAGGTTGTGGACGGCACATATCAAAAAAAGAAAAAGAAAAAAATGCAAAGAAATAAAATGTTAAAAACGGTGAAAAAACTCCACCTCAATTCATTTTATAGGTTAAACAATTGTGTATGTACCCAAAAGATGGTACAGATGATTATAGGACTGAGAGATTTAAGTATTCAGATAACAAAATACTTATCAAAGTAAAGTTTATTTTAAATATTTCATTTACAGACACAAGCAATGAGTTGAGAAATTAATTTCAAAAAGGTAAACATGTAATTTTAGTAAAAATAAAAGGTACCAAAAAGGAGTATAACACAGAGAATAATGGTGCAATGGTTAACACTTGGCTGCTAAGTGAAAGGTCAGTAGGTTAACACTTGGCTGCTAACTGAAAGGTCAATAGTTCAGCTCTGTGGAAGAAAAGGCCTCGCGATCTGCTCCTGTAAAAACTGCAGCCTAGAAAACCCTGTGGGGCAGTTCTACTATGTCATACAGGGTCACTACGACTCAGAATTGACTCAATGGCACACAATGAAAAAATTACTAACATTATTAAATGACATCCAAAGGAACTGAAAAGATACAGCATGCTCTTAGAAAACTGTTTTCCACAAATATTAATATATCATTACTTTAATGACCTTCCATAACATTCTAACCAGTTTTATTGTTCATATAGGAAAACATAAGACATTCAAAAGCTGTGTAAGGGCAGAAACCTGTCAGAGAAGGAAAACTCAAATATTTTCCACTAAAACGAGAGAGGAAAGTGGTTTAAGACTGCACTCTGTCAAAGGTGGAAAACTTGCAAGACCCAGAAAAACAAGGCAGTCCGGTCGAGTTCCAGCTCTCAGATTTCATTGTATAATCTCTCACGCACACATATACACACACACTTCAAAAATGTATATGGAAGTGCAAATGTCCACAAATAGCCATGATGTTCTAAGGAAGAAGGCACGGGAGCTTGTCAAAATGTATGACATGAAATATTTTTATATGTTTATATACATATTTTAATTAAACTATAATATACTGAAGAGTATAGTGTTAGTATATCTGTTGCTGTTGAGTCAATTCCGACTCGTAGTGACCCTATAGGACAGAGTAGAACTGCCCAATACGGTTTCCAAGGAGCTGCTGGTGGATTTGAACTGTTGACCTATTGGTTAGCAGCTGAGCTCTTCACCACTGAGCCACCAGGGCCCCCAAAGAAACTAATGGAAAAAAATAAATAATTCTGGAAAAATACACAGCAAGCACTGCAGGGCAGAGACAGAAAGCACAGACACAAGTTTTACCTTCCACCAAACATTCAAACATAATTCACACAAGTTCTTTGCCACTACATAAAATGGATGTTCCCTCCAGTATCCAATCATATGTTAACCATTTCCTTTTACAGCATCGTCAGAGGTACATTTAACATATAACTTAGAGCAAAATGTGGAGAATAAACGGAATCCCAGAAAATGCTCTAATGAAACAGAAGGGGAAAAGGGTGGAAGACAAAAAAAGCTCAAAAAATAGAAAACAGTAACAAATAAGGTAGATATTAAAACTATATCAATAATCATCTTATCTAAATAAAAGAATTAAAACACAGACGTATTTGGTCTACAAGAAATCCACATTATATATAAAGACAGAAATATTAAAAGTAAAGGGATGGAGATAAATGGGACATAAATCAGCAAAGTCATTCCAAGCTCTGTCCACTAGGAAACACACACACACACACACACAGACACACAAAGCAGAAAATGTTAAACTTTGTAAGAAGTTTAGAACCAAAGGTTTACAGCAATTAAGCAAACACAGAGTCAAGAAAAAGGTAGACTTCAAAATGGTAGAAAAGTTTTGTAGAATTTTCTACTTGCCCATGCCTCAGCTGCTCCCTGGTTAGCCAGCAGCTTTATAATGGTGGAAGCCCACAGTTTCACAGTGGGCTAGAAAGAGCTAAAGGAAAACATGCACAAAGAACTAAAGGAAAACAGTGTATAGTAAATCCCTGGGTTACAAACCTTCGACTTACGTACAACTCGTACTTGAGAACAGACTGACATTCAGCCAATTATATTAAAAATTCTAGTTAAATACAATGGTTCATAATAACAAACACTAACACTACTTTGTGACTGTGGGGCTTCAGGAAGGAGAACGCTGTCCATTTTTAAAAATTTTTTTATTGTACTTTAGATGAAGGTTTACAGAATAGTTTCTCATAAACAGTTAGTACACATATTGTTTTAAGACATTGGTTAACAACCCCACGACATGTCAACACTCTCCCTTTGAGGGGCCTTTTGTTTTGGTGAAAATATACATAGCCAAAGTTACACCATTTCCGAAGTTTCTACATGTACAATTCAGTGACATCGATTACATTCTTCCAGCTGTGCTGTCAATTCTCACTATTGTTTTCCAAATTATGCCATCACCATTATCTTCAACTCACTGTCCCCTAGGCTTCCCATCAAACCTTCTGAGTTGCTGTTGTCAATTTGATCTCACATAATTCTGTTTTTGGACCTTAGATGGTTTGCAGAACAAGTAATTTCTCATTAAACAGTACACATATTGCCCTGTGACAATGGTTAACAACCCCATGACATGTCAACACTGTCCCTTCTCAACCTTGGGTTCCCTATCACCAGCTTTCCTGTCCGCTCCTCCCTTCCAGTCCTTGTCCCTGGACTGCTGTGCCTCAATCCTGTTTTATGAGGCTGTCCAACCCCCAGCTGAACGGTGAACTTTGGAAGGGGCTTCACCACTGAGCTAAAAGGGTGTCTGGGGGCCGTACTCTCGGGGTTTCTCCAGTCAGGCCAGTAAATCTGGTCCTTTTTTTCTGAGTTAGAATTCTGTTCTACATCCTTTTACAGCTCTGTCCAGATCCCTCTGTTGTGATCCCGGTCAGTGCAGTCAGTAGTGGTAGCTGGGCACCATCTAGCTGTACTTGAATCAGTCTGGTAGAGGCCCTGGTAGCTGTGGTCCATTAGTCCTTTGGACTAATCTTTTCCTTGTATCTTGTTCTCTTCATTCTCCCTTGCTCCCGAAGGGGTGAGACCAGTGGGGTATTTTAGATGTCTGCTCACAGGCTTTAAGACACCAGATGCTACTCACCAGGGTAGAATGTAGAACATTGCCTTTATAAACTGTTATGCCAACTGAGCTAGATGTTCCCCGAGACCATGGTCCCCACAGCCCTCCACCCAGCAATTCCGTCCCTCAGGGAGTTTGAAAGGGTCTAAGGAGCTTGCATGACCTTTCCTTGTACAAGTTGTGCTGGCTTCCCCAGTAATGTGTACTGTCTTACCCTTCACCAAAGTTACCACTTATCTATTTATTTCTCCCCCACCCCCCCACCCGTCGTAACCAACAGATTGTTTCTTTTTGTGTGTAAACTTTTACATGGTTATACAGTAGGGGTCTCATACGATATTTGTCCTTTTGTGATTGACTTATTTCACTCAGTATAATGTCCTGCAGTTTCATCCATGTTATAGGATGCTTCACAGATTCATCATTCTTTATCTTTGTATAATACCCCATTGTGTGTATGTACCATAGTTTGTCCATTCATCTGTTGATTGGTAGCTAGGTTGTTTCCATCTTTTTGCTATTGTGAACAGTGCTTTAATGAATATGGGTGTGCATATGTCTATTAATGTGATGGCTCTTATTTCTTTAGGATATATTCCTAGGAGTGGGAATGCATTTTGTAGTGTTTTTTTTTTGTGGTGCTGACGTTTTCTTTGTTCCTCTTACTCTCCTGTGCTGAGTTCCTTCGTTCGTGGAATTTTTTTCATTTCTTTTCATTTTGCAGGTTTTGTTTTTACTGAGACTTTTGTTTTTCTTCATTTTGATGAGTAGGTTAACTTTCTTTGTGGTTACCTTAAAATTTACCCTTATCTCCCTAGTTTTGAACCAGTCTATTATTACTTGGTATCGCTTGACTTCCTCTCCATTAGAAGGTTCTATACCTACACCATTTATTCCCTCTTTTAGTGTTCTGATGCTGCTGTCATTTACAGATTAACCTCTCTGGGCTGTCCACCATTTTAAGTCGGATCACGTTGCTGTTAACATTGTGTTGAGTGTATAAATTTGTATCTAGCTTAAACTGTTCTCTTATTTACCCTTGTAGCCATGCCTCCAAAGCGTAAATCCGATGCTAGTGCTGGTAATGCATCAAAAAAAGGAAAGTGATTATGACTCAAAATAAAGTGGAAATAATAAAGCAATCTGTATACCTACATACACACACATACAGATTGCCTCTCTCTCCAGTACAGTATATGTACTTACTTTTATTACTGTATTATCATTATTATACACTGTATTAGTATGTTTAAGATGTTACAGTGTAAAGAATTGTTTCTTAAGTGTTTTACATGCATACAAATGTAAAATACATACTATACGCTAAGGCAAACATTTGGCTGACAGTAAGTAAGAACTTTATGTACCTGTTCGAACTTACCTACAAATTCAACTTAAAGACAGACTTAGGAATGGACTTCATTAATAACCTGGGGACTGCTTGTACTCACAAAATGAGAGGAATCCCTGGGTGGCACAAAAGGTTAAGTGCTCAGCTACTAGCTGAAACGTTGGCGGTTTGAACCCACCCAGAGGCACCTCAGAAGAGAAGCTTGGGAATCTGCTTCCAAAAGGTCATAACCATGAAAACCGGATGAAGCAGCTCTACTACACACATGGGGTCAGCAACTAACAATAACAAGAAAATGAGAATATCAATAAAGAGATATGAATTATAAAAAGGAACCAAGTTTTGGAATTGAAAAGTACAATAACTAAAATGAAAAATTCACTAGAGGAGTTGAATAGCATAACTCAGTAGGTAAAGAATGAATCAACTTGGATATAGGACAATTGAAATTATTATTTGATGAACAGAAAGAAAAATGAAGAAAGGTGAACAGAAACAGATGGATTTACAGAACACCAGCAAGTAGACCGACACACAAATAATAGGTGTACCCAAAAGAGAAGGAGCAAAAAGAGTATTTGTAGAAATAGTGGCTGAAGTTGTCCCCTATTTTAAGAAAGACATGAATCTAAATATCCAAAAAGCTCAATGAACTCCAAGAAGGAATAACTCAAAGACATGCACACTGAGAGAAATCATGATTAAACTGTCGAAAACCAAAGTAAAGTGAGAATTTTGAAAACTGCAAAAGAAATGACACAAGGGATCCTCAACAAAATTAACAGATATTATAGATACCAGAAGGCAGAGGGATGACATTTTTAAAGTGCTGAAGGAAAAAAAATTCCTGTCCTTTACAAACGAGGGTGAAATTAAAACATACCTAGATAAACAAAAGCTGAGGGAGTTGGTTATCACTAGACTAGATTTGCCTTACAAGAAATGATAAAGGGAGCCCATTACGCTGAAATGAAGGAAAAAAAAAAAAAAAAAAAAAAAAAAAAAACACTAGACAGTAATGAGAAGCTGTATAAACAAAGATTTTCAAGAAAGGTATTTATACGTGAAAATATAAAAGCTAGATAACATAATTTATAAAGAAAATGTTCTACATTCTACTTTGGTGAGTACCATCTGGAGTCTTAAAAGCCTGTAAGCAGCCATCTATGATACTCCACTGGTCTCATCCCTTCCAGAGCAAGGGAAAATGAAGAAAACTAAAGACACAAGGGAAAGATTAGTCCAAAGGATGAACAGACCACAACTACTACGGCCTCCACCAGACTGAGTCCAGTACAACTAGATGATGCCCGGCTACCATCACTGATTGCTCTGACAGGGATTACAATAGAGGGTCCCGGAGAGCGCAGGAGAAAAATGTAGAAATTCT
>NW_004443993.1:7571703-7596023 GCF_000243295.1 Trichechus manatus latirostris
CAGGAAAGCTGGTAATAGAGAACCCAAGGTCAAGAAGGGAGAGTACTGACACATCATGGGGTTGTTTACCAATGTCATAAAACAATACACGTACTGTTTAAAGAGAAGCTAGTTTGTTTTGTAAACCTTCATCTAAAGTACAAAAAAAAGGTTTAAGTCTTGGAAAAAAAAAAAAAAAAGCCAGTATTATTGTATTTTAGGTTTGTAACTTTACTTTTTATGTAATAACCCACTGCCATTGAGTTAATTCTGACTCATGGTGACCTTGTAGGACAGAGTAGAACTATCCAATAGGGTTTCTAAGGCTATAAATCTTCACAAAAGAAGACTGTCACAGCTTTCTCCCACGAAGCAGCTGGTGGGTTCTAACTGGTAACCTTTCAGTTAGCAGCTGAACATTTAACCGCTGCATCACCAAGGCTCCTCTTAAATGTCATACATGATTAAAATAACAAATGCATAAAAATATTAGTAAATTTATGTTATTTGGGACAAAATGGATAAAGACGTAATTTGTGAGAACAAAACTTAAAGCAGGGAGATGGAGCTATGTAGACCCAAAATTTTTGCATATTATTAAAGTTAAGATGGCAATGATTTAATTTCAATTGTTATAAATCCAGGATGTTAAATGTAATCCCCATGGTAACCCCGAAGAAAAGAGCTAAAAAACATACCCAAAGGAAATGAAAAGGGACACAAAACACATACTGACAGAATTGAATGGAGAAATAGTTCTACCTTCAGAGTTGAAGACTTCAATACACCACTTTCAATAATGGACAGAATATCTAGACAGAAAATCAGTAAGAAAATAAGAGGATTTGAATACCAGTATAAAACAACTGGACTTCACAGACACATAGAACGCTCCACCTGACAACAGCAGCAGCATATACATTCGTCTCTAGTGCACCTGGATCATTCTCCAAGATAGACCATGTGATAGGTCAAAAAACAAGCCTCGACACGTTTGAAAAGACTGAAATCATGCACTATATCTTTTCTGACCATACTGCAATGAGACTAAAAAGCAATAACAGAAGGAAAAGAAGAAATTTCCTAAATATGTGGAAATTAAACAAAACACTATTAAATACCAATAAGTTATAAAAGAACTCCCAACGGAAAGTAGAAACTACTTATAGATGAATAAAACAAAAGCAAAACTTAGGGGATGGAGCAAAGATGCTGCTCAGTGGGAAATTTAAAGCACTAAATGCCTACATTAAAGGGATCTCTCAAATCAAAAACCTAACATCATACCTCGAAGAAACAGCAAAAAAGGAATAAAATAAGCCCAAAGATACCAGAAGGACAGAAATAATAAAGACTGCAGTGTAGATAAATGAAATACAGGATAGAGCAACAATGACAGAATCAAAACAAGAACTTGCTTGTTTTTAAAGATCAATAATGATATTTAGCTAGACTGACCAAAGAGAGAAGGGATAAATAACTAAAATGGGAAATGAATAGAGACATGACTATTGATCATACAGAAATAAAAAGGATTATAAGAGAATACAATGAACAATTGTACACCAACCAATCAGATAATCTAGATGAAATGGCAAATTCTTAGAAACACACAAAGTACCTACATTGACTCGAGAAGAAAATTTCAACAGAAATATAACAAGAGATTGAATCAGAAATGAACATCATCCCAACAATGTAAAGACCAGGACACGATGGCTTCACTGCTAAATTCCACCAAACATGTAAAGAAGAATTTACACGAAGCCTTCCCAAACTCCTCCAAAAATATGAGGGAACACTTCCTAACTCATTCTATGAGGTGAACATTACTTTGATCCCAAAGCTGGATACAGGCATGACAAGAAAAAAAAAAGGACAGACCAATCTCCCCCATGAATATAGATGCAGAAATACTCAGCAAAATACCAGAAAACTAAACGTAACAGCATATTAAATGAATTATAAACCATGACCTAGCGAGGCTTATCCCAGAATGCAAGAATAGTAAACATTAGAAAATCAATGTAATATACCACATCAGTAACTTGAAGGGGGGGAAAAAAGATAATTTCAACAGATGAAGAGAAAGCACTTCACAAAATCCAACACCCTTTGAAAATTAAAAACATTCAACATACTAGGAATCGAAGCGAAATTCCTTAACATAATAAGCATTCATAAAAAACCCACAACTAGTATCATATTAAGAGCCCTGGTGGCACAGTAGTTAGTTAAGTGCTCGGCTGTTAACCAAAACGTCAGCAGTCTGAACCCACCAGAAGCTCCACAGGAGAAAGATGTGGCAGTCTGCTTCTGTAAACATTTACAGTCTTGGAAACCCTATGGGGCAGTGCTACTCTGTCCTACAGGGTCGACTCGATGTCAGTGGGTAGCACCATATTCCACGGTGAAAGATCGAAAGCTTCCCTCTAAGATCAAGAACAAAATAAGGATGGCTGTTTTCACCGATACTCAACATTTTTCTAAGGAACCAGAATGCTTCTTAGAAGTGGGGATGGTGAGATTTCATCTCACTTACTTTCGACGTTGTCATGGATTGAACTGTGTCCCCCAAAAAATATGTGTAACAATTTGGCTAGGCCATGATTCCCAGAATTGTGTGGCTAGCCTCCATTTTGTGATTGTAATTTTATGTTAGAGGATTAGGGTGGGACTGTAACACCGCCCTCACCCAGGTCACATCCCTGATCCACCGTAAAGGGAGTCTCCCTAGGGTGTGGCCTGCACCAACTTTTACCTTACAAGAGATAAAAGGAAAGGGAAGCAAGCAGAGAATTGGGGACCTCATACCATCAAAAAAGCAGTGCCAGGAGCAGAGCGTGTCCTCTGGACCGGGGTTCCTGCGCAGAGAAGCTCCAAGTCTGGGGGAACACCGAAGAGAAAAAGCCTTCCCCTGAAGCTGACACCCTGAATTTGGACTTTTAGCCTACTTTACTGTGAAGAAATGTATTTCTCTTAAAGCCATCCACTTGTGGTATTTCTGTTGTAGCAGCATTAGATAAGACAGACATGTTATCAGGAGGAACCAAGAGAGACGGACATGCTTGTTAAAGTAGAGGGTCAGCAAAAGAGAGGAAGACCCTCAACAAGATGGACTGACACAGTGGCTGCAACAATGGACTCAAGCATACCAACAACTGTGAGGATGGTGCAGGATTGGGCAGCATTTCATTCTGTTGTATATGGGGTCGCTATGAGTGAGAACTAACTCGACAGCACCTAACAACTTTCAACATTGTACTGGACGTAACAGCCAGAGAAATTAGGCAGGAAAAATAAATTACAGATGACATAATCATATAGATAGAAAATCTCAGAAAATCCACAAGAAAGCCACTAGACCTAAAAAGGATTTCAACAAATCCGCAGGGTACAATATTAACATGTAAAAATCAGTTGTGTTTCTGTACACCGTTAGTAAACAAGCTGAAAAGAAAATAATTCCATTTACAATAACATCTGAAAGAATAAAATACCTAGGAATAAATTTAATTGAGAAGGTATACTGAAAACTAGAAAATATTTTTTTAAAAAATTAATGAAGACCTAAATAAATTCAAAGACATTCCATCTTCATGGATTGGAAGACTTAACACTGTTGTCAGTACTACTCAAAGTGGTATACAGATTCAACACAAACCACATCAAAATGCCAATGGCCTTTTTAGGAAAAAATGGCCTAGAAAATCCTCCAATTCATCGGACTGCAAAGGGTCTTGGATAGACAAAACAATCCTGAAAAAGAACAAAGTAGAAAGATTCACATTTCCTGACTTCAAAACGTACTACAAAGCTACACTAAATCAAAACAAAGTTACACTGGTATAAGGACAGAAATACAACCCAACGCAACAGAATTGACAGTCCATAAATAAATGCAGTCTAGAGCCAGTTAATTTGCAGTAAGGGTACCAACATCATTAAATGGGGAAGCAATAGTCTCAACGTGCAGAGACAACTGATTTCCACATGCAAAACAATGAAGCTGGACCCTACTTCAAAGCATATATATATAAAAAAAAAAATCAGTTGCAGCCGATTCCAACTCATGGTGACTTCATGTGTGTCAGAGTACAATTGTTCTCCATAGGGTTTTCAGTGCTTGTACTCTTTCAGGAGACTGACAGATCTTTCTTCTGAGGTGCTCCTGGGTAAATGTGAAGCGCCAACCTTTTGATTAGTAGCTAAGCAGTTAACCAGTTGTGCCACACAAGGACTTTACCATACACAAAAATTACCTCAAAATGGATCACTGATCTAAATACAAGAATTAAAACCACAAAACTCATAAAAGGAAACATATGGGTAAATCTTCATGACCTTGAAATTGGTGGATTCTTAGATATGACACCAAAAGGACCAGCAACCACATAAAAAATAAATTCCACTTCACCAAAATTAAAAATTTTGCACACCAAGCAACATTATCAAGAAAGTGAAAAGACAACCTCCAGAATGGGAGAAAACATTTGCAAATCATATCTGAAAAGGGTTTAATATTCAGAGACATAAAGAATTCCTACCACGATAAAAGACAAACAACCCGTTTTAAAAATGGGCAAATAACTTAGACATTTTCCCAGAGAAGTTATACAAAAAACATACAAAAAAAGATGCTCAACCGCATTAGTCATTAAGCAAACAGAAGTTAAAACCACACTGAAATACCACTTCACACCCACTAGGATGGCTATTGTTAAAAAATAAAAGGAAATAAAAAGTATTGTTGAGAACTTTGAGAAACTAAAAGCCTCATCCATTGCTAGGGAATGTAAAATGGTGCATCCACTGCGAAAAACAATTTGGCAATTCCGCAAAAAGTTAAGCACTGATCTAGGGATGTGAAGGGGAGTGCCTGGATGGTGCAAACGATTAAGCACTTGGCTAGTAACTGAAAGACTGGCGGTTAGAATCCATTTAGAGGAGCCTCAGAAGAAAGGACCAGTGATCTACTTCTAAAAGGTAACAGCCACTGAAAACCTCAAGGAGCGTAGTTATCTCTGAACCCACATGGGGTCACCATGAGTTGGAATCAACTCAACAGCAAAAGGTTTAACTGGTTAGGGATGTGAAGGAGTTATCCATGGGGATATCTGACTAAAGACTGTTCCAGAAAGAGGAAACAGGTCACAAGGTGAGAGGGTATCTTGTATGTTGTAGACAGAGCCGAATACCATTGTGAATGCAGCAGAGTGAGATGTGGGCGAACAATGGTAGAGGAAGTTGGAAAGGTGATTGTGGTAGGTGGACATGTGTTCTAGGACATTTGTTGGCCACTGTAAAGTCTCTGGCTTTTGAGTGAAATGCAGAGCATATTTCAGGCTTTTGAGCAGAGAATATTAATCTTACTGCTATTAAAAGATCTTTGTGTAGGGGCAAACGCAGAAGCTGGCAGATGTTACATGGTTACATGCATAATCATGTAAGAAACGTTGAGACTGGAGTTGTGGCAATAAAAGTGAGCATGCAAGCAGTGGTCCCTAGATACTTTAAAGGTAGACCCAACATAAGTTCCAGACAGACTGAAGGTTGGGGTGTGACAGAAAGAGGTGGCAAGGATGAGTGCAAGATTTTTACCTAGGAAGAATGAAAAGATGGAGTGCCATCAACATAGACGTGAAAACCTTCAAGGGGAGACTATCGGAAAACACACAGGGTTACTTGGGGCTTGTTGAGATTGAAATGAGGATAAGATATCCAAGTGTGGAAGATACAGAAAAAAGTAGTTTTTCAAAAGAATGGTTTGTCATGAGGAAAGAATAGTCTCTACAACATATGGTGCTAGGATACCTATATTTCTGCATGCTAAAGAATGAGGTTGATCCCTATACATCATATTAGGTATAAAAATTAATTCAAAATGATCAATAACCTAAATGTAAGAACTAAAACCATAAAAGCAATGTTTATAATAGCACCAAAACGAAACCTACCAAATATCCTCAAAAATGAATTGGTAAATTACAGTATATTCCATGCAGAGTACAAATACAGCAATTAAAGTAAATGAACCCATGGAGTCCTCCCCATGTAAATATGAACTAAAGGAATTGGCATTAGAAGTACATACAGTGTTTTTCTATCTGCTTACAACATGAAAGCCATAAAAATTCAAATGTATATTTAAAAACAAACCAAACCCATTGCTGTTGAGTTGATTCCGACTCATAGTAACCCTACAGGACAGAGGAGAACTGCCGAAATAGGGTTTCCAAGGCTGTGACCTTTATGGACGCAGACTGCCACATCCTTCTCCCGAAGGGCAGCTAGTGAGTTGGAACCACCAATATCTGGGTTAGCAGCTGAGCGCTTATCCACTGCGCAACCAGAGCTACTTTCGGATGTGTATGTTTCGGAATAAGTGAAAAAATAAGCATCATTAAATGGGGAAAGAACAGTCTCCTCAGTCATATAATAATCTGTATATCATTTTGGGGTTGTACACACAATTATTTAACCTATAAAATAGAATGGGCTGTGGTTTTTTCCCTATAAGCCCTTAAGAATTATGCTAAATCTACTCTGCCTGTCCCCTATCAATGGAACAAAGCCTGGATGACAGCACATCTGTTGGTAACATGGCAACAGAATATTTTAAGCTCACTACTGACACGTACTAATCAGAAAAAAGATTCCTTTCAAAACATTACTGCACACTGACAATGCACCTGGTCACCCAAGAGCTCTGATGGAGATGTACAAGGAGATTAACGTTGTTTTCATGCCTAACACAACATCCATTCTACAGCCCATAGATCTAGGAGTAATTCTGACATTCAGGTTTTATTATTTAAGAAATACATTTTGTAAGGCTATAGCTGCCATAGACAGTGACTCCTCTGATGGGTCTGGGCAAAGTAAATTGAAAACCTTCTGGAAAGGATTCACTATTCTAGATGCCATTGAGAACATACGTGATCAACACTAATAGGAGTCTGGAAGAACTTGATTCCAACCCTTCTGGATGACTTTGAGGGGTTCAAGACTTCAGCGGAGGAAGGAACTGCAGATGTGGTGGAAATAGCAAGAGAACTAGTATTAGAAGCGGAGGCTGAAAATGTGACAGAATTGCTGTAATCTCATGATAAAACTTTAACAAGTAAGGAGTTGCTTCTTATGAATGAGCAAAGAAAGTGGTTTCCTGAGATGGAATCTACCCCTGGAGAAGACGCTGTGAACATTATTGAAATGGTAACAAAACATTTAGAATATTACATAAATTTAGCTGATACAGCAGCAGCAGGGTTTGAGAGGACTGACTTCAATTTTAAAAGAAGTTCTACTGTGGGTAAAATGCTATCAAACAGCATCACGTGCTACAGAGAACTCTTTTGTGAAAGGAGTCGATCGATGCTGCACAACTACATGGTTGTCTTATTTTAAGAAATTGCCACACTCACCTCAGCCTTCAGCAACCACCAGCCTGATCAGTCAGCAGCCATCAACATGGAGGTAAGACCCTCCACCAGCAAAAAGATCACAACTCACTAAAGCCTCAGACGATAGTTAGCATTTTTCAGCAATAAAGTATTTTTAATTAAGGTATATAAATTGATTTTTCAGACATAATGCTATTGCTGTAACCATTTTTTAATTATTCTCAGCAAAATTTTACTTGCATGTGGTATTAATGACATTGTTTGATAATTTCTGCATTCTTTTGGATCACCTTTCTTTGGAATGGGCACAAATATGGATCTCATCCAGTCAGCTAGCCAGGTAGCTGTCTTCCAAATTTCTTGGCATAGACAAGTAAGCATCTCCAGTGCTGCATCCATGTGTTGACACATCTCAGTTGGTATTCTGTCAATTCCTGGAGCCTTGTTTTTCACCAATTCCTTCAGTGCTGCTTAGACTTCTTCCTTCAGTACCATTGGTTCTTGATCATATGCTACCTCCTCAAATGGCTGAACATCAACCAATTCTTTTCGGTACAGTGACTCTGTATTCCATCTTCTTATGACGTCTCTCGCGGTGTTCAAAATTTCGCCCAAGAATCCTTCAAAATTGCAACTCAAGGCTTAAATTTTTTTCTTCAGTTCTTTCAGCTTCAGAAAGGCCAAACATGTTCCCATTTGGTTTTCTAACTCCAGATCTTTCTACATTTCATTATAATACTTTACAGCAGTACATCGACAGGGAACTGCTAGAAATTCAAGCCGGATTCAGAAGAGTACATGGAATAAGGGATATCACTGCTGATGTCAGATGCATCTTGGCTGAAAGCAGAGAATACCAGAAAGATGTTTACCTGTGTTTTATTCACTATGTAAAGACATTCAACTGTTTGGATCATAACAAATTATGGACATTGTGAAAAACGGAACTTCCAGAACACTTAATTGTGCTCACGAAGAACCTATACACAGACCAAGAGGGAGTCCTTCTAACAGAACAAGGGGCTACTGAGTAGTTCAAACTCAGGAAAGGTGTGCATTAGAACTGCCAAATGAACGAACAAATCTCTCTTGGGGGAAGTACAGCCAGAATGTTCCTTAGAAGCAAGGATGGTGAGACTTCATCTCACACACATTGGTCACGTTATCAGGAGGGACCAGTCATTGTAGAAGAACATCATGCTCGGTAAGGTAGAGGGTCAGCAAAAAAGAGGAAGACCCTCAACGTGTGTAATGACACAGTGGCTGCAACAACGGTGTCAAGCATGTAACAATTGTGCAGATGGAGGAGGACCAGGCAGTGTTTCGTTCTGTTGTACCTAGGGTCACAATGAGTCTGAACCAAGTCTATGGCACCTAATAACAACGTTCCCCATCATTCCGAAGCAGCTGGCTTGATGGAATGGTAGAATGGCCTTCTAAAGACTCAATTACAATACAAGCTAGGCGACAATACCTTGGAGGGTTGGGGCAACGTTTTCTAGGAGGCTGTATGTGTGTCAAACCATCATCCAATATATGGTGCTGTTTCTCCCATAGTTAGGATTCACGGGTCCAGGAATAAAGGGGTGAAAATGGGAGTGGCACCACTCACTACTACCCCAGTGGTGCACTCACTAAATTTTTGCTTCCTGTCCCCACCACACTATGCTCTGCGGGTCTAGAGGTCTTAGTTCCAAAGGGAGGAATGCTCCCACTAGGAGACAAAACACTAGTTCCACCGAACTGAAAGTTAAAAATGCCACCCAGCCACTTTGGGCTCTTGTTGCCTCTAGATCAACAGGCAAAGAAGAGAGTTACTGTTTTGGCTGGTGTGACTGATCTGATTACCAAAGGGAAACTGGATTGATTTTACATAATGGAGCTAAATGTCTGGAATACAGGAGATCCCTTAAGGCATCTCTTACCACTACCATGCTGTGATTAAAGTCAATGGAAAATTATAGCAACCAAATTCTGATATGACTAATGGCCTATCCTTCAGAAATGAAGGTGTGGGTCACCCCACCAGGCAAGGAACCACCAACAGCAGAGGTGCTTGCCAAGGGCAAAGAAAATACGGAATGGGCCCTAGAAGGAGGTAGTTCTAAATACGTTATGACCACTTTACCAACTGCATAAATGAGGGCTGTAATTGTTACGAGAATCCCTTCCTTGTAAGTGTGCATCAAATACTTTTGCTTTCCTTAATTATAAAATATAATGTAAAGTGAGCTAGTGTGTTTTCAGTTGTATGCATGCATGTCAGACAAAAGTATGACTCTGTAATTGTCTTTATTTAGAGATTGTGTATGGCTGGAGATGTGTACAGGTGCCAAGTTAACAAGCAGTGGACTGTGATGGTTAAGGTTGTATGTCAACTTGGCTGGGCCATGATTCTCAGTGGTTTGGCACTTATGTAGTGATGTAGTTATCCTGAATTTGGTTATCTAATGTAATCACCTCCATGATGTGATCTGATGTGATCAATCAATTATAAGGGGAGTTCCCTCAGGGATACAGGCTGCATCCAATATATACGAATGGTCTAGCAAACCTCACTGGCTTTTGCTCGCTCTGGATCCTGCATCCAGCTCATCATCTCTGGCCTCTAGTTCTTGGGAATTTAGGGATCCGCCTGCCTTACTGCCTGCCAATCTTGGGATTCATCTCCACAGACTGTGAGCCCACAGCCTGCCGTCCTACCTGCTCACCATGGGTTTGCCAGCCTCCCCAGCTCACGAGCCATCAGCCTGCCTTTGATTTAACAGCCCATGCAGCTATGTGAGTCAGGAGAAGCCTACAGCCTAATGTCTGACCCACAGACTTGGGACTTGCCAGCCTCTACAACCATGGAAGTCATTTCCTTGAGATAAGTATGTATCTCTATATGGATAAATATATCTAGATATAGATATACACACACATGCATACATATATGTATATACAGAGACGTACACACACATATATACACACACACACATATGTATGTGTGTGTGTATGTTTCACTAGTTTTGCCTCCTAGAGAACTAAGCCTAAAACACCTACCTACCCTATATGCAAAGATCAAGGTGACATCTTTACTTTTGAACACTGTTAAAGAGGCTTTTGCAGCAGATTTGCCCAATGCAAAACATTGTTTAATTTTTTGACTGCTGCTTCCTTGGGCGTTGATTGTGGATCCAAGTAAAATGAATCCTTGACAACTTCAATATTTTCTCCATTTATCATGGTGTTGCTTATTGGTCCAGTTGTGAGGATTTTTGTTTTATGCTGAGGTGTAATCCATACTGAAGGCTGTAGTCTATGATCTCCATCAGTAAGTGCTTCAACTCCTGTTCACTTTCAGCAAGCAAGGCTGTGTCATCTGCATATCACAGGTTGTTAATGAGTCTTCCCCCAATCCTGATGCCCCTTTCTTCTTCGTATAGTCTGGTTTCTCAGACTGTTTGCTCAGCGTACAGACTGAATAAGTATGGTAAATGGATACAACCCTGACACAAAGCTTTTCTGATTTTAAGCCATTCAGTATCCCTTGTTCTGTTTGAACAACTGCATCCTGGTCTAGGTATAGGTTCTGCAAGAGCACAATTAAGTGTTCTGGAATACCCATTCTTCGCAATGTTATGCATAATTTGTTATGATCCATACAGTTGAATGCCTGTGCATAATCAATAAAATACAGGTAAACATCTTTCTGGTATTCTCTGCTTTCAGCCAAGATCTGACATCAGCAATGATATCCTTCATTCCAAGTCCTCTTCTGAATCCGGTTTGAATTTCTGGCAGTTCACTGTTAATGTACTGCTGCAACCATTTGTGATCATCTTCAGCAAAATTTTACTTGCATGCAATATTGATATTTTTGGGTAATTTCCATATTCTATTGGATCACCTTTTTTTCCAATAGGCACAAATATGGATTTTCCCAGTCGGTTGCCCAGCTAGCCGTCCTCCGAATTTCTTGGCATACAGAAGTAAGAACCTCCAGTGCTGTATCCATTTGCTGAAACATCTCACCTGTTATTTTATCAATTCCTGGAGTCGTGTTTTTCGACAATGTCTTCAGAGCAACTTGGACTTCTTCCTTCAATACCATCAGTTTGATCATATGCTACGTCTTGAAATGGTTGTACATCAACCAATTCTTTTTGGTTCAGTGATTCTATGTATTCCTTCCATGTTGTTTGGATGCTTCCTGCATCATTCAATATTTTGCCCATAGAATCCCTCAATATTGCATCTCGAGACTTGAATATTTTCTTCATTTCTTTCAGCTTGAAAAATGCCTAGTGTGTTCTTTCCTTTTGGTTTTCTAACTTCAGGTCTTTTCACATTTCTTTTGGATGAATGGGATGCTATTCCTCTTCAATTTGTCATTCCTGGCTGTGGTGCAATGAATTACTTCATAAGCCCTTTCTATCGAGTGTCATAAGCAGGAATTGTTGCTATGGCTGCAAATTCATGGAAGCGTGGGACTTTGTAAGAGAAAGAATGAACACGTGTGAAAAGTGAAACTTTTCTTAGATGGTTACTTCAGTTGCTATTTATAATGGTTGAAAGGAAAGAGAAAGTTGTGCTACAGTTGAGGGGAGAAAAGCAGCATGTGGTGTGGACTGGGGCAAAAGATAGGCTGAATAAACAAGATGACTGACTGGGGGCCAGGGTCTACAGGTTCCACCTAGCCAGAGGTCCAAGTCCATATGCACATGAATAAGATGGTCAAGATGCGGAGAAGATAAAAGTGGAATGTTTTAATAAGGATTATGTGTTTTATTTGAAGGTACTATGGATATTGAATGTTTCTCCTACCTAGTGTTGTAAAACAGACCTAACCCTATGCTGGAAACGAACATCTGGTATTACAGATAACAGAAAGCATGTAACTCAGCCTTCAGCCAATACTGAACATAAGCTAAAAGGGCAACTAGGACTTGCCTGAAACAGGCTTTTTGTTTTAAGCCAGTAGCCATGTGTATAAAGTACTAGCAGCTTAGGTGGAAAAACTAAGCCCCACCCAGAAAATTAGCATTTAAAAAGACATGCAGACATACCCAGAACTGCTGTGAGAATAGGAGATTTGCATTTGAAGGAATGACCTGCAGGAGGAGAAAAAAAAAAAAAGTTTTGCTTTTTGAATTTTTTGCAAGTGGTTTGCCTTTGGGTACACTGAAGCAGAAAGTCAGTGTCCAGAAGAACCCTCTTCCAGGACTGGAAGTTAAAGGGAGCCAGCAAGTAAACAGCCTAGTATGTTAGCTTGTGGTGACCACCTGGGTGCACTCAGTGAAGGAAGGAGGAGGTGCAGCAATGAAGAGACAGGCTGAGTTTGGACATGTTCCATTGGCACCTGTTGACATAGCCCATGGAGGCTAGGGTTGAGACAAAGGGCTAGCTGGTCTGATGTGCAGGGAGTTTTGTGGGCTGCTGAGCCTACATCTGGTACCCACTGATCTAACTTGGATGGCTATGGATGAGGTAACCAGAACCTGACCAAATGAAGAGAAAGATGTTTGACACCATGAGCTGATGTAAACTGCTGCAATTTGATGGCTTATTCTGGACCGGACTTCTTTGCTTATGGATGCAGATGCTCAAAGTTCCAACTGGAAAAGAAGATTCTTCACACCAAGGAACACGCTTGTCTCCTCAGAGTACTGGTTTGATAGCGACGGCAATTTAAACACTGGCTATCTAAAACGGGGGGAGATAAACGCATGAAGTGGCTGGCTTACACACTTTCAAGGGTGTGCTTAGTCTCAAAATGAGGGGGGCAAAGAAGGATCCCCATTGAATAGCTTCCTCTTTTCCTGATGGGGCTAATGTAGGGGAAGATGCTGACAGGACTATATGATTCAGTTGTGACTGCTGATTGTTAACAGGGTAAACTGTAATTGTAAAAACTGTAATTGTGGAAGCAGTAGCTCTAAGAGTGGACAAAGAGGGTGGCGCTGCTGGACTGGAGTGCAGTGGCCAAACCTGAAGTCTCTTAAAGGTTTTGTTACGCTGATACCTTGTGAGGCTTAGAGACTCAAGAGCAAGGTTAATAACCTTTTCTCAGTTAAATTTTATCAGAGGCCAGAAAGGGTGAAGCTGACCAGATCAGATGAATACCTGCAGCAGACTTGAATGGCTGGTACCCTAGTAACCTCACCCTGAGGACTCTTTGCCATACTGAGGGACTGTTAATGACTGTTTTGAATTGGTAAAATGATTGGGAAGAGGACGTTAATCTTTCAAGTACAAAAGAGTCAATGGCTAGAAGTGCCAGGGGGTGGCCTGCACTGCAATGAATTACGTAACATGGCCCTTCTAGCCATAGTTTTGTAACTCCTACCAAATGACTAGGTAAGGACAATGCAAATCAGGTGCTTGTGGCCCACCAAGGGGATTGGAGAGCTTGCTAATAATGTAAACGAGATGCATGGCAGCCTTGTGGGGTAGGATTATGCAAATAAGGTATACGGAACCCTAATGCGGTGACTGGTCAGTTCTGTCATACCACCAAGCTTAAAATGAGCCATCACAGAGGTGGGAAAGGAGGATCTCACCACCACCAAGAAATAAGAGCCAGGAGCGAAATGTGTCCTTGGGACCCGGGACCCCTGCACTAAGAAGTTCCTGGAACCAGGAGACTGAGACAGCGAGCTGTTAACACCGAAGACGGTTACGAAGCAGCAGCAGAGAATTGGAGGCAGCGGAAGCAGAAGATGACACAGTGGGCTTCCCAGCACATGGAGTGAGAAAGCTGAGCCTTTGGGCCGACGCTTACTGGCCGAACAGGGTGCTTCTGGGTACTTACTGGCAAAGCTGAAAGAAGTTTGTAACACTTGCCCGAGCATGGCAGAGTCCAGGCGGAGGGGCCGAGAGTCAGAAAGAGACCTGCCTGTAGGCACAGCTGAGAAGAGGCTGTCCTGATCAAAGAACTGTACCCAGAGCATTCCTGAACCTGAATTATAACCTGTTACTTCCCTAATAAACTCCGTAACTGTGAGTATGGTCTGCAAGTTCTGTATGGCCACTGCAATGAATTATCAAACCCAGAAGAGAAGTAGAGTGTCATGGAAGGGGTGGTTGGTGTCAGAATTGGTAAAAAAGTCTGGCGAGAGGAGGTATGTCTGACCTCAGCCTCACAGCAATCAGTCTTGTGCTGTTGAGGCTGATAATGATTCTCTCTTCCTCTCGTGAAGTCAGAAGAGGTCACATGCCTCCACCATGCCATTTTTACACTAGCATAGTAGACCATACGACTGTCTGACTCAAAATGGCCAATACCAGTCCATTTCAGCTCACTAACCCAAAAACCAAACCCACTGCCATACAGTCGATTCCAATTCATAGCAGCCCTATAGGACAGAGTGGAACTGCCCCCATAAAGTTTCCAAGGCTATAATCTTTACGAACACAGACTGCCACATGTATGTCCTGCAGAGCAGCTGATAGGTTTGAACTGCCAACCTTTCGGTTAGCAGTCAAGCACTTTACCACTGTACCACCAGGGCTCCTTTCCACCTAGGATATCAATCTTCATGTGTTCTATTTCATTTTTAACAACTTCAAATTTTCCTTGATTCATTCATACATTCCATGTTTTGATTGTTAACGGATGTTTGCAGCTGTTCCTTCTCATTTTGCATCATGCCACATCTGCAAATGAAAGTCCTGAAAACTTGACTCCATCCACATCATTAAGGTCAACTCTACTTTGAGGAGGCAGCTCTTCCCCAGTTGTATTTTGAGTGCTTTCCAACCTGAGGGGCTCATCTTCCAGCACTATACCAGACAATGTTCTGCTGCTATTCATAAGGTCTTCAATGGTTAATGTTTTTAGAAGTAGATCGCCAGGTTTTTCTTCCTAGTCTGTCTTAGCCTAAAAGCTCTGCTGAAACCTGTCCACCATGGGTGACCCTGCTGGTATTTGAAATTACCAGTGGTATAACTTCCAGCAACACATTAGCCACCACAGTGTGACAAAGTGACAGATGAGTGGCGGAGTACTGGAGTAGTTTTAAGATAATTGCAGAATTAAAGATACCATCATGCCCTCTACAAAGCAAATATTAATTAATTAATTCCCATGTTGCTAAGCAAATGAAGCAAATAAAATACATATGCACACTAAGCGGGAGGGAAAATTGGTAAACTACATCTGCATTTCCTAGTGAATTTAACTTTGGCTATGATCTGCAACTCAGTGGTTTCCCCTCACTAGAGAGTTCTTGGGCAAGGGCACGTGGATCTGGAAAGAGAATGAACAGAAGAGCAGCACTACTCACAAGAAGAAAAACTAAACTAGAAATAACCTAAATTTTGTAGGCTGTACAATGGATGGTAAAATGTGGCCCATCCATACAACAGAAAACATACACGCGTAGGCACATGGGTAGACTAGAGCTACAGACATCAACATGTATGAAACTCAAAAACATCATGAGGAAAACAAGTCACTAAAGAAGTCATACAGAGTATGTGCATTTACAGAAAGCTCAGAAGATACAAAATTCAACAATACATAGTTTAAGAATGAAGACTTGGGTGGTAAAATTGTAATAACAGCAATACCAATAACAAATTTGGACTATACAGAGAGTAGTCACCTCCATGTTAATGAGACCAGGGCAGGACACACCGGGAGGCTCTAAGGACTCCCGAAGTCCTATTTATACTCAGGTGTTTACTGTTATTAAAACTCTGCATGAAAAGTTTCATGCAGTCTTTGTTTATAATATACTTTACACAAGAAAGTTTAAAACATTATTAAAAACTGAAAAATGTAATTTTCATCTGTTTATAATATACTTTACAAAATAAAGTTTAAAACATTATTTAAAACTGAAAACATATGTGATTTTCATATATTAATTTTACCCAGTAATCTGACAGCCCCTTCATTTTGATTTAACTTGTCTTAGGTCAGGAGCGCTTTTATATCTCAACTTTTTAATGCCTGGATCTTAGAAATTTACGTTTACATTCACTAGAGCGAACTTTGTAAAAGGAAAATATGGGAAACTATTCAAGTGTCCATTCATGGTGGTGAGGTTAAAAAAAAAATTAAACAAAACACTAAGACAGATCTAGCAAATGCAGCATTATGGAGTTTTATACAACTTTAGACTCAAGCTGTCTATATATTGTCATGAAGAGATCTCCAGGATATTCTGTTAACTGAAAAAAGTAAGGATAAATTCCAAGCTATCTTTTGTATAACAAAGTAGGGGAAATAAAAATTTCTAATTCTATTTGTTGCACTTATATAAAGAAATACTGGCAAGATGCTTAATAAAGTCGACAAGAAAGCTGGTTATCTAAAGGCAGCTGGTGGAAGAAGAATGGTCTGGATGAGGACAAGGTTAGGAGTAAATCTTCATAAAGATTATTTGTTAAGTTCATATTGAGATTCAAGCTTTAAAGGTCTTATCTATTGGAAAAACAGTAATCTTACTTTTAAACATAATATAAATCAAATGTGCTATTTATTGTGTTTCCTAGGATTTCCCCTTCATAAGTATAGAACCAGTCAAGATTTAATCACATGGGGCCTAACTGTTATGAAATGGTCTGATATATTTGTGCAAATCAAAAATTAAGTCAGAGCTCTGTGTTGAAACTCAGTAACTAGGGATATCTATTGGTTTTGTTTTTAACTAGGGATATCAGTCTGTACGTTCATTTTATCTCTGTCAGAAGGTTTCCAAAATGGCTAGCAGAGTTAAAACATTAGGGGTTCTGGTATAATACGGAAAATGTAATACCCGTCCTTTTGTGTAAGCTTTAGAGTAACTTCCTGTTTCAGAAATTTTTTATCCATTAATTTTAAAAATTATCAGTAGAAATACAACAACTGATCCCAAAATTTGCTTTCAGTGGAAACTGTGACCCTGAGAACTTAACTACACCCATCTGTGGTGTTTTAGACATAGCCGATGTGGATCCTGCCCACGAAGGACTCTGGGGTTGAGCAGGAGTGGCTGACCAGACAGTAACCCTGTCAGTCAGTTAGAAAGGCCATCAGCCAGACTCCCCTTCCCAGGGCCATTTCCTCCCCAGGTTTTCAGACTTTGCGTTCCCCTCCCTTCCGCCTATGGCGCTCCTCCTGTGGTGCTGGTACCACATTCCTTTCGCCCTTTGTAATTCACCCACTCTTTGAGTGTAGGTGTTACAACAAAGGCCCCCTGTGCACACCAGTGCCATAAGCTAAGTTAATGACCAGTGCTTCGCTTCTGCGCTGCCCTGCGCTGCCCTTCGGTATGTTAGTTTCCCCTAATTAAAAGCCTTTGGTCCAATCAACCTAACTTTCGCTGCTTACTTTTTCGGAATTCGAACCAAGCCTTTCCAAGAGCATTTAGGAGTTGCTCTACCCCTGTGAGGAGCCCTGGTGGTACAGTGGTTAAATGCTATGGCTGCTAACGAA
The DNA here is from genome assembly GCF_000243295.1 of Trichechus manatus latirostris. Lineage (NCBI taxonomy): Eukaryota > Metazoa > Chordata > Mammalia > Sirenia > Trichechidae > Trichechus > Trichechus manatus. The sequence continues at coordinate 7,589,494 of NW_004443993.1, forward strand.
GATGTCAGCAGTTAAATCCACCAACCCTATGAGGCAGTTCTACTCTGTCCTACAGGGTCCCAACGAGTTGGAATCGACTCATCGACAACAGGTTTGTTTTTTCAGTTTTACCCTTGTGAAGTAGCCGTGGTGGTACAGTGGTTAAAGCGGTAAGCTGCTAACCAAAAGGTTGGCAGTTCAAACACACCAGCTGCTCCACGGGAGAAAGATGTGGAAGTCTGCTTCTGTAAAGATTCACAACCTTGGAAACCCTATGGGGCAGTTTTACTCTGTCCTATAGGGTCGTTATCAGTCAGAATTGACTTGTCCGCAGTGGGTCTTCCCCTGTGACCCTGGGTTACGCCTGTGGTGCTGCCCTGAGTGCTGGCCAGACAGGATGAATCACCATCTCATATCCTGAGCTCCTTTAGCAAAAAAGAACAGTTAATTTTAGATTTTAATCCAAGACTGTGGGGAGCAGTCAAAAATTTTAGAAATGTCACACCAGCTCTAGGAACAGAGAGCCTGGGAGGACAGGGACCTGGACTGGGTATGATGCTTCTCACACACCTGAAAGACTCAAACAAAACTATTCTCCACTGGAAAAAATGACAGTTTTGGAGACCTCAGACATGATCCAGCTGGACTCACTCTCCTGCCTCATTCCTGTGCTGAGGTCACGACAGTGCCAAGCCACACGCAGGACCCATAGAGTCAGCGTTCTTCCCCGACTAACTCTCTCTTCCCTTGTTACTCCATCACACAGAGGGGTGGAGCTGCAGTGTTAGAACTACACAGGACAGGCTCCAGTGGCTGGGGGAAGCCAAGAACACTGTGTGCAGTGATGGGACAGGATGGCTCTGGAGGACCTGGGGCTCAGCCTCCCCAGCCAGAGCTGCTCTGTCTTCAGGCTCTGCTCAGGACATTCTGTCATTCAACACACAGCACCAAGGCCCAGGTTGTGGATGTTAAGGGCCCACGGTCCCAGCTCTGAGTCACATATGAAAGGAAACCACAGGCATCCAAGGCTTCAAACACCAAGTATGTGTAGAGGAAGGGCCCAGTGACAGTGGAGCTGGGCTTTAGGATGCCACTTAGGATTGAGTCTCTTGGCCTCCTCTGCCACCTTTTACCTCATAGAAACACAGCATGGCACACACAGCTAGTCCCCCACCAAATCATATTTAGCCTCACCCCCTTAAATACTAAGTATTACCCAGTTCTCTGTGGTACTCACCATGTCCTTGCTCCAGCTTCTGGAAGTCTAAGTGAATGTCCTCTCAGAGTCCAAGAAGCCACTTCAGGAAGAGGGACGGGAGTGGAGGCAGAGCCACCAGGCAGTCTGGAGGCAGATGAATGTTTGGTCCACACAGCCAGTCAGAGCAGTTGAAATCCTTACTTGTGACAGCAAGGATGTGCAAGATGGTCACCCTAGGTCTCCAGCTGCCTGACTGGACTAGTTCTCTCAGTGCTACACCTGGGACCTGAAATGGAAGAAGATGGGGAGGAGACAGTGTTGAGCAAGGACGGAGTGACAGGTCCTTGGCCTTCAGCTCTTTCCCTGGGCAGGGCTTTCTCCCAGGCTCAAGCCCATGCTCCATCCTAAGGGCATCTGCATTTAAGGCAGATCAGGCTCCAGCCTTCCAGAGCACACACCTACAATCTTCACACAGATACACAGGCCTGTCCCCTTCCGCAACAACATCACAGATGGAGGAATTTACTCATTCCAGAGCGTGAGAAGCACCCAGGGTGAGGCTGGAAAACTTGAACCTGATTTCCTCCAGGGAGTCAGGGGTCCAAGGATGAGTCTGTGTGTTCACCTATATAACTTTGCCCCTTGTAGATCAACACACACATTGTTATTTGATATCAACATGGGTACATTTTCACGGAGAACATATTCTTCAAGTTTGATCAATGCACTCATCATGCGTCATCAATTTTTAATCATGTGCACTTAAATCTCTTCTGTTGAGCTTTTTTTTAACTTTTATTTCATAAACAACATTGTAATACATGATCAGTATTTTCCCTGTTGATTTTGCGATTAACATTTCTTTATTCCCCTTGCTTTTTTTTTTTTCCTTTGCTTTCAGACCATGATACCACCAGTCCCCAAGTTTTAAAGAAATCTGGGATGATTCCTGAACACTGTCTCTTTCAAGATTATAATGAATCAATCAACAAATAAATCAGAAAATCATTACGTTTTCTCTAAGGAGCCCTCTCCTGTCTGTTACCATTTCCCCCCTCCCCCAGCCAGCCTCCCCATCCAGCGGACTCTCACTCTTCGATTTCTTGATCTCAGTGTAAGTGTTCTCTTTCTTGCATGACTATCATACCAGTGTCTCCCCTTTAAGTACTGTTTTTCCTTTTATTATTTTCTCTAACACCACTAATTTCAATTCACAACTTTATTTCTAAAGCATAAACTGCAAGCTTGTTAGATATGTAGACTCTCGAGCTACATCCCAGACTGCTAAATAAAAATCTGCATTTTAACGCACTGGGTTATCCACATCTACATTCAACTTTAAGAAGCATTCGCTGCTCTGTAGCCTGTAACTTAAGAAAAGAGCATTCTATCAACCGAGATGCCCTCTGAACCACCTACATCTACATTATATCATCCACTATCTTCCTGAGCCACACCATCCTCCATATCTAGTCCACTTCAGTCTGCCTTAACTTTTTCATACAAGCTCCTGCTTGACATCATTCATTCATGGTTGTCATTTCCAGAATTTATTTGCAGTACAGGAACTGGAGTGTTCTGTCTTAAATCGCAAATACACTCACACCCATCCCTGCTTAATGCCCATCAGAGGCTGTCCCCTGACCTTCAAAAAGCCCAGAGTGGTCAGCATGGTTCTGAACGACCTGCTGCCATCGCCTCCTCCAGTCTGGCTCACACAACACCCCCAACCTCCAATCCACACTTTGTCTTCTTTGCCCCAACCATCTCTAACTTTCACCAAGCAATGGGTAATAATGCACTCTCTGTGGCCTCAGGGATTTACACACTAACTCTTCCCAACTGAACTACTATTTCCACGCCCACCCATGACACATGCTATCAACCCTGCTCATGTATATAGCTAACCATCTATATAGCTAAATCCAACTAGCTCTATGAATGTTCACTTAAATGATTTCCCCTTTCAAGTCATCTAACCGAACTCTCAGGTTAGGTCCTTTTATTATAGGCATCAGATAACCCAGGTTTTTCATTATTTATTTAAAACTGTCTCCCATGCTAGGGTGTTATCTATGGGCAGACACTCTGTATTTTGTTTTCTTGTTCCTTCTGGCCTATGACACGGATAATGGGGGTCACACACAGAATAACCACACGTACAGATTACCACCTGTTGTATATACACTTGAGTAGCACTATCCAGTGGGACTTTCTTTGGAGATAGGCATGTTTTATCTCTGCACAGTCCAATAGGGAAGGCACCAGCCACACGCGGACACTTAGCACTTAGTACGTGACCAGTGCAACTAAGGAAGTGAATTTTTTCTTTTAGATTTAAATAATTTTAATTGCAATAGCCACATCTGGCTAGGGGACATCACAGCTCTAGTGGGCTCAACAGAACCCTAACTGACCAACAGAGCAGAGAGGGTGTGAAGGCTGCCATCACCACCATGCAAAGCTTCACAGCTTTTTGTTTGCGGGAAGCCTGTCACATAGGGAAGGAGAGTAGATAAAAGCAAAGGTAACATTCAAAATAATTTGGTTGTATTTATATGATTAAGGTTACAACCTAAATTGGATTTGCCACATTCTGAAAACTGCAATGTTATTTAAACACAGAAATGAGTGGGAATAACTGAGGGGACAGAGGGGGACTCTCTGAGGTGACGTTTGCAATTAGACCTGAATTAAGAGAATAATGGGATTTCTGTGGTAAAAAGTTTTCCTCTAATCAGAGGAAATACCTGGTACAAAGGACAAAAGGCAAGGAAAATCTTGACATCTTTGTAAAAGTTTTTAAAAAATGTATCAAGAGCTTACTTAACATGAAGCAAGTGTTATAAATTTAAGTCAGAGAGCCATACATAAGCCTGAACAGGTAGGATCTTGTTGGGTAATGGAAAATATGTGGATTTTATTCTATATGTGATTGACAGCTTACTTGGTTTACATTTTTGAAATATGCCTTTTCCTGCTGGGTGGGAATTATACCCTTTTGTGACGAGAAAAACTGGGAAAAAGTTCAGAGACTGTTTTCCTAAGGGACATCTCTCAGAGTAGCCTGGACTAGGGTGCAGCCATGAAGACAGTGGTTATACTTTGGTTCTAAACCAAGACTTGGTGCTTTCCTGAAGGTAGAAGATGAGAGAAAAAGACGATAGAGATGGACTGAGTATATCTCTTAATCTAGTGAATGGATGCTGGTGCCATTTACTGATATGGGAAAGTCAGGTGAGAAATAGACTTGCTGGGGTGAGACTGGAGAGCTCTGTCATGGACACGTTAGGTTTCAGAGCCATATGGCCCTTAGTGCCCCAGGTGGGCTATTGGAGGGGTTTAGTCTCTGAGTCCACTGGTACCCAAGAGCCCATATTTCATCTGGTAGGTTGCCTCCTCCTGGAAACAAAGAATCAAACTGTGACCTCTGAAACTGACTCCATTCTCACTTCTGCAGCTCCAAGCTAGAGGGAAGGAAGAGCACAGTTCTGGCATGGACTGGGCCTTTAGGAAATGGAAGGCAATACTGGGGTGTTATCTGAGGGGCAACTCTTAGGTTCTGAACTAGGAAAATTCAGTAGTTTGAAAGAAGATTTGAATTTGACATCAAGTGACAACACTACAGTCATGTCTTCAAGCAGAACTCCAGTGCACCAAGGGTACTTCTAGAATATTGATTTCTAAAGATGGAAAGAGAAAAACAAACACAACACATTTTTCTAAAGATACTGAGACTTGAAATGGAGTTTAATAATCATTTTTTCTCTATGCCATTTTTGAAATTTTTGACACAGGCAATTGTTTTCACAATTTGAAAAAATATAAACATTTATTTTCTCTACACACTAGATTTCAGTAATGGATTCTTAGATATGATGCCAAATGCACAAGCAAGAAAAGACAAAAGAGATAAACTGGACTTCATCAAATTAAAAATTTCAGACACCAAAGGATTTTATCAACAAAGTGAACAGTCAACCTACAGAAATGGGAGAAAATATTTGGGAATCATATATCTGATAAGAGGTTAATAACCAGGATATATAAAGAATTCCTACCACTCAACAACAAAAAGATAAACTATTTTAAAAATGGGCAAAAAACTTAAATATACATTTCACCAAAGAAATATTCAAATGGCCAATAAACATATGGAAAGATGTTCTATGCCATTAGTCATTAGGGAAATGCAAATCAAAACTGCAATGATACAACCTCACCCTTACTAGGATGGCTAACCGAAAAATAAACCCACTGGCATCAAGTCGATTCCAACTCACAGCGACCCTACAGGACATTACAGGACAGAGCACAACTGCCCCCACAGGGTTTACAAGGAGCTCCTAGTGGATTCGAACTGCCAACCTTTTGGTTAGCAGACAAACTCTTAATCACTATGCTACCAGGGTATCCACTAGGATGGCTATTATCAGAAAACAACGAGAGTTGGGGAGAATGTGGAGAAATTGGTGGTGGGATTGTAAAATGGTGCAGCGTCTGTGGAAAAGAGTTGGGCGGTTCTTCAAAAGTTAAACATACAATTACCACATGACTCATAAATTTCCATTCACAGGAATATGCCCAAAAGGCTTGAAAGCAGGGATGCAAACAGGTACTTTTACAGCAATGTTCACTGCAGCCCTATTCATAATAGCCAAAAAGTAGACACAACCCAAATGTCCATCAACAGATGCACGGATAAACAACATGTAGTATATTCACACGATGGAATGTTATTCAGTTATAAAAAGAAATGAAATTCTCATAAACGCTATGACATGAATGAACCTTGAAAACGCTATGCTAAGTAAAATAAATCAGATACAAAAGGACAAATATTGTTCGATCCCACTTACGTGAAATACCTGGAATAGGCAAATTTGTATAGAGACCAAATGGTTACCAGGGCGGATGGAAGGGAGGAGGGGAGTTAATTTTTAAAAGGCACCGAGTTTCTGCTAAGGGTGATGGAAAAGGTTAGAAACTGATAGTAGTGATGGCTGCACACGTGATGAAAGTTATTAAACACCTATAACCATTAAAGTGGGCGGGGAGGGGAGATACTCCTCACCATAAACTTACCTTTTGCATGACCAGGCAGCAACACTTAACAAAAGCCCTGCCTTGATGAAGCACAGAAAACAAAGGGGAGCCTGGTAAGCGGCGGACTGGGGGGTGGCGGGGGGCTGGGAGCCGGACATTTTTAGACTCAGGCTGACGACCCTGGGCTTCCATGAGGCCCGTGACTGCGTTTCTCACAACCTCCCAGGAAACTGACGCTGCTGGTCTGGGAAACACGCTTTTGCTCAGCAAGGATTGACACGATTTACCTGTTTGTGCACCGAGAGAC
>NW_004443993.1:7596318-7598939 GCF_000243295.1 Trichechus manatus latirostris
GCCTGAGGACGCGCACTTCCGCTTCCGGTTTCTGGGACGCTAGGTGCCAAAGGGGAGGGGTTCCGTGCGCAGACCCAGAGGGCGCCACCTAGGGACCGTGGGCTTCAGTGGCTTCGCCTTGAGCTTGGGATCTGCCCACCGCTGTGTGTATTTCCTTTGTACAGAAAAGCCTAGGTTTTCTCAAATGCATATATTAAGTTTAAAGGCGGATTTCAGTGGGCAAAGATTTCTCAAACACTTGGGGAAGAGAAAAAGTTGGTATTTGCATAGTCGGCCATTGGAAAAAACTTTACCATGTTCTTTAGAGAAGTGATTTGTTTGCTCCTCTTAAATATTTGCCCACATTTAGAATCCTGGAAGTCTGAAGTGTTGGCTTCTGTTCATAATTTGTCTTCTCTCCCCTATCACCTAGCTTTACACAGAACAGGGCACCGACTATGCAAACCCAGTAGACCTCTCCAAGAGCTGAGGAACTTGAAGAGCGTTTTCCAGAGCAAGAGACAGGTAGATACCAGTCCTTGTGAGGAACAGCATGTAAATGGTGAAGTGCTTTTAAAAATGACAATTATAAACAGCTCTTGCTTTCTTTTATCAGGCATAACACACATACAGTAAATTTCTAAGTGAACTAATCTCAAGTGTACAATGCAATGAGTTTTTATGTATGTATATATACACTCATAAAACCATCTGTGAGATCCCCAACTGATACTGCCGCTTCCCCAAGTGATACTGTCCTTGGGAGTAACCAGTGTTCTGTTATCCTCAGAGACAGGTTTTGCATGTTCATGGTCTTCGTATAATTGAAGTCATATTGCATGAATTCTGTGGTGTCTAACTTCATCTACTCGACGTGATATTTTATCTACGTTGCATATTACAGTAATTTGTTCTTTGTTTGCCTCTGTGTAGTATTGCATTGTATGCGTATACTGCTGTATTTTTTAAATTAATCACCTCTTTTAAAGGTTTGTATTATAGCATAGTATGTATATAATTACATATTATATACGTACACTTTAATATATGTATGTATATGGGATGGATAGATAGCTGAATGTTTGATGAGCACTTGGAAATAATGTGTCTTCTGCTGTTGTTGGGTGGAGTATTCAATAAATGCCAAGTAAGTCAAATTGGTTGATGGTGGTGTTCATGTGTTCTATATGTTTGCTAAATTCTGTATCCTTGTGATTTTTTTTCTTTCTATTTCATCTTTCAGTTCTATCAGTTTTTCTTTCATATACGTTGAAGCTCTGTTGTTAAGAGTATACACAATTTGGATTGTGTCTTGTAGAATTCATCCTTTTATCATGATGTAATGTCACTCATTATCTCTGGTAATCTTTATTCTAGCCTTCTTCCCTTGCTAATTATAATGTCTTTTTCAAAGGATAAGCAGCCTACCTCCCATTAGCAACAATTTCTCTTTGTATTTGTTCAACCCTAGCGTACATGTAATTTCGAAACTGGTAATACATACCACTTGAGAAACAAATTTACCAGTTAAATCACAGTGTGCCTGTATGGTTCCTTTTGTATTTAGCCTTAAAGTTTTCATTAAAAACACGTGTTCCAAAGGTCTTCAGGTCAGCTGCTTTTTCCTCACCAATGTCAGTGAGACAATGGCATACATCTGTAATACAGTTAGATTCAACTGTCACACTCTGTTTCCATTCTATGATTCACAAATATTCTGGATAATATTTTTTTAAATTTGCATTTAATCTGGTTCACTCTTTGTGATGTATAAATCGATGGATTTTGCAAATGCTTAGAGTCATATAAACAGCAAGATAGTATACAGAACAGTTCCATCACCTTAAAAATGCTCTGTGTCACACCTTGGTAGTCAAGCCCTCCCCCACAACCCGTACTCTTTTCAACCTCTGATCTACCCAAGACTTTGGACCAACAGCCCCATTTAATTCCTGCTTTATTTTTTATCTGCTTGCTTTTATCACTCTTCTGATAATTTTCTATTGACCCCTTGTTGTCATTCACCCATAATGGCGCCTTTCTCATTACTTTCCTCCTTATTATGATTGTTAGGTCAGAACATACTCATTCTAATGTGATTCTTAGATTATCCCAAACAGTAGCCACTGATCTGAATCTTACTGAGTGCTGTAAATGTCATCATCACCAGACTCCAAATTATAAAAACCTCTGGGCAATTCCCATCTCACCAATGAGACCATGAGGAATTATAGACAGTGGTATTTCCATTTGCATTTACATGGATAATTAACCTTAAACATATCCACCTGTGACTTTGCTAGTGTCCCTCTTTCCCATAAAAGAACCAATTATTACAATCTATTGATTAGACACTAGGTTATTCTAAATTTGAATTTAACAACTTTCAGAGGGCAATGGGCCAGATACTTACATCTTGAAGAGAGCAGTACACATCCAAATATGTAACCCAGCTAAAGGAAGAATGCAATAAAATGGGATTTTGTTATATATGACCTGGCTATCTGCTTCTGAAAAGATTACAGCCTAAGAAACCCTATGTAGAAATGCTACTGTGTCACATGGGATCGCTAAGAGTTGGAATTGACTCAGTGGCATCCAACAACCACTTAACAACAAGTGACTCATGGGGCCAGGAGTCC
>NW_004443993.1:7599039-7620317 GCF_000243295.1 Trichechus manatus latirostris
TTGCTTCCTAAAGGTCACAGCATTGAAAACCCCATGGAGTCTACTCTGCACGCATGGGGTAGCCATGAGTCAGATATGACTGGATGTCAACTAACAACAATAATGGGGCACTGGTGGTTCAGTGGTAGAATTCTCACCTTCCATGCAGGAGACCTGGGTTCGAGTCCTGCCCAATGCACCTCATGCACAGCCACCACCATCTGTCAGTGGAAGCTTGAGGGTTGCTATGATGTTGAACAGGTATCAATGGAGCTTCCAGACTAAGATGCACTAGGAAGAAAGACCTAGTGATCTACTCCTGAAAATCAGCCAGTGAAAACCCTATGGTTCACAATGATTTGTTCCACAACCGGGGATGGGGCAGGACCGGGCGTTGTCCCTGGGGTCACCATGAGTTGGGGGCTGAGTTGACAGCACCTAAAGGAAGAACAGCATGAGTAATAATGAGAATAATAATAATAATATAATATTTAATGTGCCCATCCCCAGATCTTCACGGACATTTGGCTCTCCTAAAAGTTTTACTAATTTGGAAAAAAGAATTGCATACTCCTGAGTAGTGATATCTAACAGGGGTGCTTTAACAACAAAGGGACACTTGGCAATTTTTGGAGACATTTTTGGTTGTCACAATGGAGGGTGCTACTGGTGTGTCGTAGGCTAAGGCCAGAGATGCTGCTCAACAATCCTACAGTGCCTAGGACACCCCCCACCCAGAGGATGATCCAGTCCCAAGAGTCAACATTGCTGACGTGGAGGAACCCGCCTTGTTGTTGTTGTTGTTGGGTGCGGTTGAATTCATTCTGACTCATAGCCACCCTATGTACAACAGAATGAAACACTGCCTGGTCTTATGCCATTCTCACAATCGTTATGCTTGAGCCCATTGTTGCAGCCACTGCGTCAATCCATCTTGCTGAGGGTCTACATCTTTTTTGCTGACCCTCTCTCTACATTACCAAGCATGGTGTCCTTCTCCAGGGACTGATCCTTCCTGATAACATGTGCGAAGTATGTGAGACGACGTCTTGCCATCCTTGCTCTAAGAAGCATTCTGGTTGTTCTTCTTCCAATACAGATTTCTTCGTTCTTTTGGCAGTCTACCATATATTCAGTATTCGCCAACACCACAATTCAAAGGTATCAATTCTTCTTCAGTCTTCCTTATTCATCATTCAGCTTTCGCATGCATACGAGGTGACTGAAAACACCATGGCTTGCTGCGGGCGCATCTTAGTCCTCAAGGTGACATGTTTGCTTTTCAACATTTTAAAGAAGTTTTTTGCAGCAGATTTCCTCAATGCAATGTGTCTTTGGATTTCTTGTCTGCTGTTTCCATGAATGTTGATTGTGGATCCAAGTAAAATGAAATTCTTGACAACTTCAATCTTTTCTCCCTTTATCATGATGTTGCTTATTGGTCCAGTTGTGAGGATTTTTGTTTTCTCTATGTTGAGGTGTAATTCATACTGAAGGATGTGGCCTTTGATCTTCATCAGTGAGTGCTTCAAGTCCTCCTCACTTTCAACAAGCAAGGTTGTGTCATCTGCATGACACAGGTTGTTAATGAGTCTTCCTGCAATCCTGATGCCCCATTCTTCTTCATATAGTCCAGCTTCTTGGATTATTTGCTCAGTATACAGATTGAATAGGTATGGTGGAAGGATACAACTTTGACACACGCCTTTCCAGACTAGGGGTTTGTGTATGCTGAAAACAGAACAAAAATAATTACTTGTGTAAAAGTGGAGTGGTGGCATCAGACCTCATATAACTTCACAAAGGGCAGGAGAGAGACTCAAAATCAACATCAGCCCAAGGCTGGTTCTTATGAAGTGGAAGTAAGACATACCCTGACTCTCCAAACTTTTTATCAATTCTGACACCAGCCATCCCGCCCACGGCAATCTCTACTTCTCTGCTAGGTTGATAATTTGTTGCAATGGCCACACAGAACTCACAGACTACACTTACATTTATGAGGTTTATTAGTGAAGTAAGAGGTTACAACTGAAGATCTGGATCAACTTGGAAGTAACAGGAATAACTCAGGATACAGTTACTCGATCAGGACTGCTTCTTTTTGACTGCTGCCACCGAGCCATGCACTCTTGGCTTGGGACCTTGCTCTTTGCCTGGCCTCTACCCTGCTCGGGCCAGTGTTACAAAGCTCTTTGGCTGTGCCAAAAAGTATTTGGAGGCACCTCACTCCACCAGCAAACCTCCTGCCCGAAGAGACTCAGCTCTCTCGCTCCATGGGTTGGTATGTCCACGGTAGCCACCTTGCTCTGTGGGCTTGGAAGCCCACCACACCATCTCATGTCTTTTCATCATCTCTGGTGTTACAGCTCTCTTTGTCTCCTAGGTCTAGGAGGTTCTCAGTGCAGGGACCCTGGATTCAAAGGACGTGTTCCACTCCTGGCTCTTCTTCTTGATGTTAGTGAAGTTCCCTTCCCACCACTGCGATTGGCTCTGTTTAAGTCCCGTGGGATGGCAAAACTGACCAATCCCTTCATTAGGGTTCCATAAAACTTATCTGTATGGTCCCACCTCCCAAGGGTTCTATGCACCTTATTTGCATTATTAGCAGGCTGTCCAATCCCCAGACCAGAAGCACCTTACTTGCATAGTTCCACTCAATCATTTTGTGGGAGTCACAAGATCATGGCTAGAAGGGCCATATAAAGTAATTCACTACACCACCACTTGCCATTGAGTCAACCCTGACTCATGGTGACCCCATGTGTGTCAGAGTAGAACTGTGCTCCATAGGGTTTTCAGTGGCTGATTTTTTAGAAGTAGATCATCAGGATTTTCTTTCAAGGCACTGCTGGGTAGACTTGAGCCTCACATCTTTCATTTAGCAGCCAAGTGTGTTTACTGTTTCCACCACCCAGGGACTCCCTGAGATGCTGAGTGAGGGCCTAGAAGAAAGGAACTGTCCACTCAAGGTCACGGTCTATGTCCTAAACCCTGGCCTTCATTCTAACTCCTGGATGCATCCGTCTGCTTGTCTTTGTAGAGCAACACAGTCCTCCTCACCTGGACGCTGTGGATCCTGAGGCAGAAGCTTTCCAGCATCAATGCCGAAATCTTGACGCTCAAAGACACCAGGTGCAGAACCTCCTTTCTTCCCTCCTCTTTCCTGGTCTTCTTCCCACAAATGTTTACTGAGTGTCTTCTGTATGTCTGGTCTCATGCCCAAGGCAGAGGGGTGGGGATAATGAGGCCTGGTTAGAATTGCACAGTGTCTGGAGCTGGAGACAGACTGGGACTACAACCCAGCTCTGCCACTTACTAGCTGTGTGACCTTAGGCGAGTTACACAGCCTCTCTGAGTCTCAACTTCGTTTCTGTTGTTGTTTGTTGTTAGGTGCTATTGAGTAGATTTCAACTCATGGAGACCCCATATGACAGAGTAGAACTTCTCCATAGGGTTTTCTAGGCTGTGATCTTTACAGAAGCAGATTGCCAGGTATTTCTCCTTGAGAACCTCTAGGTGAGTTCAAAGCGCCAACCTTTAGGTTAGTGTTGTTAGGTGTCCTCGAGTCGATTCCAACTCATTGGGATTTCATGTGACAGAGTAGAACTGCCCCATAGGGTTTTCTAGGCTGTAATCTTTATGGGAGCAGATCGCCAGGTCTTTCTCCCACAGAGCCTCTGGGTGGGTTCAAATCACCAAAGTTTTGGTAAGCAACTGAGTGCTTAACTATTGTGCCACCAAGGCTCCTAACAATCTAGTGGTGGTGGGGGTAGATATTAAAAAAGTAAAATAAAAAAGGATTGATAAGATTTCAAATAAGAGCTGGAGGGGTATAAAAACAAGAGTTATAAGAGAAAGTAGGGTTTCTCAACTGCGGCACTATCGACATTTGGGGCAAGATCATTCTTGGTTGTGGGGGGACATTTTGTGCACTGTAGGGTGTGGAGCAATGTACCTCGTCTCTACCTACTAGATGCCAGCAGCACCACATCCCCCTAATGTAACAACCACAAAAGTCTCCAAACCCATTGCCATCGAGTTGATTCCCACTCATAGAGACCTTACAGGACAAAGTAGAACTGCTCCATAGAGTTTCCAAGGAAGGGCTGGTGGATTCGAACTGCCAACATTTTGGTTAGCAGCTGAGCTCTTAACTGTAGCAGGAATGTGGCAATGGCCAAGGCGAGGCACACCAGGGAGATGACCACGCCCAGAGAGCTAATCACATACAAGGAAAACTCCATCTGCCAGCAAGGAGATGTGCTGTTAGCCTCAGAGAGGGAGCGATATCTCCCCAGGCAGGAAAAAGAATTATCCAGACCCCTGGCTTGGGCCGAAAGGGCTCAGGGACTTTTCTCCCTCTGACACTCAATGTGAACTGGATATTGTCCATCACTGTTCCTTGTTATCCATCAGCACCAATTCCCACTCCGTGCTATGCCCACCCCATTCATTGCAGGGGCAGGATGTTTACCAGCTACATTTCCTGGAACACCCTGGGGCTAAGGTTCCAGATGTGATGTAGGTTCTCCAGTGAGATGCATCTGTGACGGTTTGGAAAGCAGAAGGGACTCAGACACCACCTTTCCACAGTGATGTTGGAAGACAAGTGGGCTCAGCAGACAAGAGTTAGCTGTGGGCATTCCAACTGACCTGGCCACGATTTCATGAGTGTGGGAATTACATGGGCACAGCAGTTTCTGACCTCTGTATTCCAGCTTCCAGGGGTGACCTTGAAGCCAAAACCCAAATGGCATACCCTGACTTCAACTCCTTCATCCCTTTTGATGATTTTGCGAGCATTCACTTCCCTGTGTTAAATCCCTTTCTGCTTGAAATACCTGGTGTGGTTTCTGTTCCCCCCATTGCCCACCTGCAGGCTCCGCCCTGCACCAGCACTGCTCCTTTGAGCCTGGGCCCAGAGCTCCCTGGAGAGAGTTCACCTGTGGAGTTTGGTTACCCCTTCATGGCGGGCCAGGTCCTGCCTCTGGCCGTTTGTGGAGAGTGAGGGTCAGGGCAGGCCCGGGTGGCCCATAGCCAGCATCTTCTGGGCCACCACCTGGAGGCTGCTACTGCTGTCCTTACACACACCCCATCCTGGACTTGTGGGGCAGGCAACCCTCAGAGGAGGGTGGGGTGTACACTGACGTGTAAAGCAGGTGCCAGGTAACTGTAAGCAGAACTCTGGGCCTCAGATTCAACTGATCTGGCCTCTGGCTCCTGAGGTGAGAGAGCCTAACGCTGCCCAGCTGTACACCCCGCTCTTCCCAATCTGCCAGGCTTCTATGGGGCTGCCCGGAAGCTGAGCCCCGGTTGCCATGTCAGAGCAGGCAGCAAGTGGAGAGGGGCTTGTGGCTGCAGAAATGCCCCTTCCTTGGCCCCCTTCTCATAGTCCCTCTCCCACTGCCCCTCCTCTCCTGATCCCAGATGGCTGCGCCCCTTCCCCACTGAAAACGCAGACTCTGGCTTTCACCTCCGCTTATGCTAGTATGGACCCCTTCCACTGCAGGAGGCCGGAAGGATCTCGCTGTTCTCACACCTGGAAGCCCTGAGCCTGGCGAGGAGGCTCTGCAGCGTGGGGGTGCTGTGGTGGAGTGGGTGGGCAGTGGGCCCCACAAGGCCTGCCACTCCAGTTGGTCTAGTGAGGTGTTAAATGGTCCCCCGTGGCCAAGGCCGAGTACAAAACCACGATTCATAACGTGATTTCTATGAGGAAACAAAATTCTGAATTCTGAACATCTGGTTGCACAGAAGTGGAAGACCGATACTTGTGGTGTTTGCGTGCTGAGGAGGCCTGAAACCAGAGCGCAGAACCCACAGTGGCTGTTCTGCACGGCTGCGAGGCCGCGATGGCACAGCCCACACTCCCCCTCCTCCACAGCAGCACCCAGGCCCCTCAGCAGTTAATAACACTTCCCTTTCCTTCTCGTCTTGCCCTATAGCCCTCGTTTTAGATTTTGCCAGGGGGAAGGGGAGAAGGGAGAAGAGAAAATAGGAAAGGAGCTGTTGTTGTTAGTTGCCATTGAGTGGCCTCTGACCCATGGTGACCCCACGTGTGCAGAGTAGAACTGCTTCACACGGTTTTCAGGGCTGTGACCCTTCTGAAGCAGATCACCAATCCTGTCTTCCGAGGCATCTCTGGGTGGTTTTGAACCACCGACCTTTTGGCTACTAGTTGAGAACTTAAACAAAGGAGAGGCAAAGGTAAAACAGGTACCCTGGAAATATTTGGGATGTTGATGGAGATCAGTTAAGGCTAAAAGAAGCAACATTTCTTCTCAGAAATCTGAAATTCTAGAATCTTTTAATTGACATCATATAGGTAATGTTATGGATTGAATTGTGTCCACAAAAAATGTATTTCAACTTGACTAGGCCATGATTCCCAGTATTGTGTGATTGTCTACCATTTTCTCGTCTGATGTGATTTTCCTATGTGTTGTAAATCCTACCTCTATGATGTTAATAAAGCAGGTTTAGAGCTAGGTATGTTAATGAGGCAGGACTCAATCTACAAAATTAGGTTGTATCTTGAGTCAATCTCTTTTGAGATATAAAAGGTAGAAATGAGCAGAGAGATACCATAGACCTCCTACCACCAAGAATGAAGAACCATGAGAGGAGCATGTCCTTTGGACCTAGAGTCCTTATGCTAAGAAGCTCCTAGACCAGGGAAGATTGATGACAAGGACCTTTCCCCAGAGCCAACAGAGAGAGAAAGCCTTCCACTAGAGCTGGTGCCCTGAATTCAGACTTCTGGCCTCCTAGACTGTGAGAGAATAAGCTTCTGTTTGTTAAAGCCATCCGCTTGTAGTATTTCTGTTATAGCAGCACTAGGTAACTAAGACAGGTAGGATTTGCAACACATAGGAAAATCATATCAGATGACAAAATGGTGGACAAGAACACAATACTGGGAATCATGGCCTAGCCAAGTTGACACACACTTTTGGGGAACACAGTTCATTTTACAACATTAGCTGAGCACTTAACTGTTTGCATTACTCAGGGACTCATATTATATATAACCCATTGCTATCAAGTGAATCTTGACTCATTTTCTTAATCATTATTTTTAATAGTTTGGGTCAGCACTAATGAAAATGGAATTGCTACAACCAAGGGGAAGGGAGTCCAGAAGTGGGTGGACTCTCGGGGGACAAATAGATGATGTTGAAAATATTGACACTAATTTCATATGAAGATTATGTCACACAAAAGAGACACTCAATGGATGTCTGCTGTATAAACAAATGAGGCAATGCAATAAGTTACTTGAAAATCATAGTTTTTACTTCTTCTACAAGTTATGCTCTCATACTCTTCTTCTAGTACCAGGAAAATTTATGCCATATTTTCTACAGGAGTTTTCCTTCCCAGGCAGAGTGGTCCTGCAGAAACATAACGTAAGCACAACTCAGTGGGTACCACTGAGTCTGTTCCTTTCTTACCTGGTGTCCTGTATGGTGGAAACTTCTTTATTCAGGGAAGAAAGTTTGCTTTTCAAAATCCACAGAGTTATGAAGTATAACACCAAATTTATCTGTGGAAACAGTATGAAAAATCAGCTTAGGATCTTTTGTTTGTCCGTTACTTGCCACCTAACTTGACATGATTACCACCCATCTGCTGTTTGTCAGACTGTGGCAGCTTGTGTGTTTCTGTGATGCTGGAGCTATGCCGCTGGTATTTCAGAGACACCCATGGCGGAGAAGTTTCAGTGGAGCCTCCAGATTAAAACAGATTAGCAAGAAAAGCCTGGTGATCTACTTCTGAAAATTAGCCAATGAAAACCTTATGGATCACAACAGAATAATGTCTAATATAATGCTGGAATATGAGCCCCATAGGTTGGAAGACACTCAAAATACACAGTGGTTGCAACAATGAACTTGAGCATACCAACAACCATGAAAATGGCACAGGATTTGCCAATGAATTGCATGTGGCATGTGACACAAGGAGCAGAACTGAGGTGACTCCAGGGTTAATAAACTAAGGACTCAGGAGGAAGAAGGTCCCATTGACTGAGTTGGGGAAGGAGTAACTTGGAAGAAGAGTTCAAATCAAGAGTTTGATTTTCAACACGTTAAGATGCCTATAAAATACTCAAGTTTACATGTCAGGTTGTTGTTGGCTGCTGTCCACTTGGCCCTCGACTCATGGCAACTCGACACACAGCCGGACGAAACACTGTCCAGTCCTGATTGGTTGCAGATCGGACTGTTGTGATCTGTAGAGTTTTTGTTGGCTGATTTCTTGAAGGAGATTGTTAGGCCTTTCTTCCTACTCTGTTTTAGTCTGGAAGCTCTGCTGAAATCTCTTCAGCATTGTAGCAGCACTCAAGCCTCCACTGACAAATGGGTGGTGGTTGCTCGTGAGGTACATTGGGTGGGGATGAAACCTGGATCTCCTGCATGGAAGGCGAGAATTCTACCACTGAAGTACCTCTGCCCCCTTTAAATGTCAGATAGCTAGCTTGGATTTGTAAGTCTGAGTTGAGAAGAGAGGTCTAGGCTGGGTATATAAATTTGGAAGTGGTCAAGATAAAGTAATTATTGAAAGCCATAGACTGGAGGAGATCACAAAAGAGGTAGAGAAAAGAGGAGGTTTATGGGTCAGCCTTTAGCGCTCCAATCTTGACAGGAGGAACCTACACAGGTGGCTGAGCAGAAGCAGTCAACGCTCTAGGGTCCATGGGCCAAATTTAGTATCCATTTCATTGCTTGTTTTTGTAAATAAAGTTTTATTGAAACACAGCCACACGGATGCGTTTACATGTCGTCTGTTGCTGCTTTCATATTGATTTACAATATGATTACATATTGACTTGGCTATCTAATGTCTAAAGACTTGGGTGGCACAAATGTCTTCTGTTGTTGGGTGGAATATTCAATGAATGTCAATTAGGTCAAATTGGTTGATGGTGTTGTTCAGGTCTCCTATATGTTTGCTGACTTCCACATCCTTGTGACTTTTTTCTTTATATTTCATCTTTCAATTGTGTCAGTTTTTCTTTCATATATGTTGAAGCTCTGTTGTTAAGAGTATACACATTTTAGATTGTTATGTCTTCTTGTTGAATTTATCCTTTTATCATTATGTAATGTTGCTTATTATCTCTGATAATCTTTATTGTAGCCTTCTTCCCTTGCCAATTATGTATTTTTCTAAGGGTGAGAAGCCTGCCTCCCATTATCAACAATTTCTGTATGTATTTGTTCAACCTTAGTATACATATAATTTGAAATCGGTAATACATACCACTCTGAAAAACAAATTTACCAACTAAAGCATAGTGTTTCTGTAAAGTTATTTCTGTATTTAGCCTTGTAGTTTTGAGTAAAAACACATTTTCCAAAATTCTTTGGGTCAGCCCTTTTTCTTCACCAATGTCAGTAAGACAATGGCATATATTTGTAATACATTTAGATTCAACTGTCGCACTCTGTTTTCCATTCTAGGATTCAAAATATTCTGGATTTTTTAAATTTGCATTTAATATAGTTCACTCTTCGTGATATATAAATCTATGGTTTTGACAATTGCTTACGGTCATGTAAACAGCAGGATAGTACCATACAGAACAGTTCCATCACCTTAAAAATGCCCTGTGTCACTCGTTGGTAGTCAAGCCCCCTCCCTCCCTCACTCCTTCCAAACTCTGATTTGCTCAAGACATTGGATCAAGATCACTATTTAATTCCTGCATTGTTTTTAATCTTCTCACCTATTGTCTTAGGCTGGGTTCTCTACAGAAGCAAAACCAGTGCAGCATGTAAATATATAGAGAGATTTATATCAAGAAAATGGCTCACATGATCGTAGAGGCTGTAACATTGCAAGTCTGTGGGTCAGGCTGGAGGCTTTTCCTAACTCACATAGCCACAGGTTCTGGTGAATCCAAGATTGGAAGGTCAGATAGCAGACCTCTGCCTCACAGGCTGTGGAGGCCGAGGAGTCCGAGATTGGCAGGTAAGCCGGCAGGTAAGCTGCTAGCTCAAATCCCAAGAACCAGAGATCAGATGAACAGGAGCCAGCTGCAGGATCCAGGGTGAGCAAAAGCCAGAGAGCCTTGCCATAAAGTCCACCTATATTGGATTCAGGCCACACCCCCAAGGAAACTCCCTTTCAACTGATTGGCTGCTCACAACAGATCTCATCCTGGAGGTGATCACATTATAGCTAATCTCATTATGGAGGTGATTCCATCATTAAAAAACTACCAAACTACATGATAACTGCCAAACCAGTAAGAATCTTGGCCCAGTCAAGTTGACACACAACCTTAACCATCACACTTACAATCACTCTTCTGATCTTTTTCTCTATTATCATCCGCCCATAATGGCCTGTTTTCTCATTACTTTCCTCCTCATTATGACTGATAGGTCAAAACATAATCATTTTAATGCCATTCTTAGATTATCTCAAACTATAGCCAGTGCCCTCAATTTTACTGACTGCTGCAAAAGCCATCCATTACCAGAATACAAACGATAAAAACCTCTGGGGCAATTCCCATTTCATTCAATGAGGCCCCCAGGAATCACAGCCAATGGCATTTCCATTTGCATTTCCATAGATAATTAACCTTAAACAAACCAAGCTGTGACTTTGCTAGTGTCTCTCTTAATTAGACGAGTGAGCACTTCCAGCACTGCATCTGTTTGTTGAAACATCTCAGTTGGTATTCTGTCAATTCTTGGATCCTTGTTTTTTGCCAATGTCTTCAGTGCAGCTTGGACTTCTTCCTTCAGTACCATTGGTTCTTGATCATATGCTACCTCATGAAATGGTTGAACACGACAAATTCTTTCTGATGGAGTGACTCTGTATTCCTTCCATATTCTTTTGATGCTTCCTGCGTCATTCAGTATTTTGCCCATAGAATCCCTCACTATTGCAACGCAAGGCTTGATTTTTTTTCCCTCAGTTCTTTCAGCTTGAGAAATGCCAAGTTTGTTCGTCCCTTGTGGTTGTCTAATTCCAGGTCTCTGCACGTCATTATAATGCTTTACCTTGTCTTCTCTAGCCACCCTTTGAAATCTTCTGTTCTGCTCTTTTCCTTCATCGTTTATTCATTCACTTTAGCTACTTGACATTCAACAGCTAGTTTCAAAGTCTCTTCTGGCATCCATTTTAGTTTATTTGTTGTAGCAGCTCATGTTACCCTATCTAATACCATCAGTCTGACCCTCAGTCACTTTGCTAAATGGCCTCTCAGAAAGTGCATGTCTTGTTCAAAGATAAACAGGAGCAGAGCTGAAAAGGGGACTCTCACTTTTCTCTCTACACCCTCTCTCCTGATTCTTACCTCTGTCCCTCATCTTTTCCTCAGGACAAGATGCCGAGATTTGATTCTGACAAGGAGGTAATTTGGTTGAAAAATCCGACCTCAGGCTCAGTTTTATCAATCCCCATGAGGAAGAGCAGGTGGGCCAGGAAGAGGCAGAGCAAGAGCTGCAGGTGGAGCAAGATGCTGGTGTTCTGGATGGGCCAGCACAGGAGGAAGGTGAGGGCTGCCAGGAGGAGGCACAGCAGAGAGAGACTCAGCCCCACATAGGTGATCACAGCCAGCAGTGGATCTTCCTGTGAGCCACAAGAAGAGGAATCCGTCACATTTCTCATCTCAGCAGTTATGGCTCTGATGGCAAGTCAGATGGAGTTCCCAGCTCAAGGGTACCTCAAACTAGTTACTTAGTCTCTCTGTGATTTGTTTTCACGTCTTTAAAACGAAGGCAATAATGGTGTTGCAACAGTTAAGTGCTCAGCTGCTAACTGGAAAGATTGGTGGCTTGAATCCACCCAGTGGCTCCACGGGAGAAAGACCTGGTGATCTGCTAAAGTAAAGATTACAGCATAGAAAACCCTATCGGGAAGTTCTACTCTGTCACATGGGGTTGCTGTGAGTCAAAATCAACTTGACGGCACCTAACAACCACCACCACACAAGACTGTTGAAAAACTGAAACCACTGGACCAGAGTGCCCAATGGAAATATCACATGAACCACATATGTAAATTAAATTTTCAAGTAGCCACCTTAACAAATAATGTAAAAAGCAGCAAGTGAAATTAACATCATAGTATATTTTCTTAACCTAAAATATTCAAAGTATTATCAGTTCAAAATCTGTACACCAGTATTCATTGTAGTACTATTCACAGTAGCAAAAAGCTGGACAAAACCGAAGTATCCATCAACAGACGAATGGATAAACACAATGTGGTCCTTCCATACAATGGAATATTACTCAACCTTAAAGAGAAATGAAGTCCTGATACGTGCCACAACATGGGTGAACCTTGAAAACATTATGTTAAGTGAAATAAGTCAGTCACAAAAGGACAAATACAGTATGATCTCACTTACATGAAATAAGAAAATATATAGAAGCCAAAAGATTATTAATGGTAACCAGGGATGGAAGGGAGGGGGAAAAGGAGAGTTATTGCCTAGGGGCAGTGAATTTATGTTAATGGTGGTAGAATATTTTGGAAAAGGATAGTAATAATGGCTGCACAACATGAAGAAAGTAATCGATGTCACTGAATTTTACCTGTAGAAATTGTTGAATTGGTGAATGTTTTGGTATGTATGTTTTCACCACAATAAAAAAAATCATCATTTCAATGTGTAATCAATGTAAAAAATTTATTAATGAGATATTTTATATTTCTCTTTTTTCATAGTAAGTTTTCAAAACCTGATATGTATTTTAAACTTACAGCACATCTCAATTCAAATGCTATATTTTCAGTGGTGAAAATGAAATGTGATCCTATCAAATCAATAAAGTTGTGGTGAATGGATAAGTATTTTACACTGCTTCAGTCTTTTAATTTAAACTAATTTAAGTGAAATAAAATTAGAAATTCAATTCTTCAGTGCCACTTGCCACATTTCAAATGCTCAATAGCTACGTGTGGCTTGTGGTCCTATTGAACTGAACGGCACTCAAATGTAACTCTATGTAGGCTGCTATTGTTTATCTGTCTTATTCCCTGCTGTATTCCCAATGCCTACAACAGTGCCTGGCATATAGTAGGCACTCCATAAATACTTGATGAATGAATAAAATGAGGCCATTCACATAAAGCATTCAATACGATGGTTGTCATATAGTAAATACCCAGTAAATGGGAGCTAAAAAGAAATAAGAGGAAGAAGTAAATTTCTTGAAACCTGACTTGTCCTCAACCTGATTGGGACTTGGGAAGTTCAGAGGCTATGCTTTATCATTGGTGACAGCCAGTTACCTTCCTTCTGGTCTGACCAGGGAGGTTTAGCTGTCATTTTCTCTTGCAGAATAGTAGACACTTTCAATTCCAGAACGCCCTGAACCTGACCATTGTAGGGCTTGCCAACCCAGCTTCCCAATACCAGAGGTGCTTTCTCTGTTGGCTCGAGTTCACTCTGCCCATGCCCATGAAAATGGCAGAGAATTAGCGCCCCCTAGATGTAGTTCTCAATAAATGACTGAAAAGAGATGGTGTGTCAATATCCCAGCTCCCTCACTCCTCAGTTAGGATAATTCTGAGGTATGTGTTCTACACTGACTCCCAGAGCTTCTCAGAGGGAATTAAGCTTCAGTTGCCCACAGAGGTGACTGGTCTGATAATGCTGTCTGTGTTGGTCTCTATCCTTTTCCTGTTTCACTTGCTCAGCCCCCTACTAGTGTTTCCTGGAATCACCTTCCAAGTAAGCTACTTGCTCTTGAGTCTTTATCTTAAAGTCTTTTTCTAAGACATGGAGAGGAAGACTTCACAGCTCACTGGACACAGTCAGGTTCATGGGAGAGGACCATGAATCTTGATACCTTGGGCCTAAGAGCCATGAGGGCAACAGAGCTGGACAAATGGAAGCACTAGCATTTGGTGGGAGAAATGTTGCTTCCCATATGAGAACAACCCTCTGTCGACCAGCTGCCCTCCTCCTTTGATCCTTCCCAGTAGACACAGAAATGTTTTGTTCCTTTACCAGTAGGCTCTAAAAAGAATAGCATAGAAGTGATTCTCTTCTGGTTTTATTATTTGAACTTGATAGGTTAATCACAGATGCACTGGGTTGGAGCCTGGATTAGGGAAATTCCACTATCTTGAGTACTTGTGGGGAAGATTTTCACACCATCACCTGTGCTATGGGGTTTACTTTTCATTAATTCTACCCTTCTGTGCTCATCTCAGTGTCCTGAGGATTGACCTTTATGAACTGCTTCACCCAGGCTCCTTGTTGGCTGGCTGGCTTCTAGTGGGTTTTACCGATGAGAGACCCTAATAGGAGATCACTGAGAAAGAGAAGAGAGAGGTCAGGTATTTATTCCAGGTTATTTCCGTCTCCCAAGCCCTCATCTGTCCATTTATCATACAGTGATGACTTGTGTGTTTTCTATGATGTGGGAAGCTATGCTACCTGCATTTCAAATACCAGCAGGGTCACCCATGGTGGATAGGTTTCAGCAGAGCTTCAAGACTAAAACAGACTAGGAATAAAGAACTGGCTATCTACTTCTTAAATTTGTTTTTTGTTAGTTGCCATTGAGACTACCCGATGTATAACAGAACAAAACATTGTTCAGTCCTGTGCCATCTTCATGATCTTTGCAATGTTTAAGCCCATTTTTGTGGGTATTGTGTCGATCCATCTCATTGAGGGTTTCCCTTAACCATTGAAAACCCTGTGGATCACGAAATATTGTCTGAAACTTTGACACACTTACTTTGGATGCATTATCAGGAAAGACCAATCACTGAAAAAGGGCATCATGTTTGGTAAAGGGGAGGGCCAACAAAGGTAAGGGAAACTCTCAATAAAATGGATTGACACAGTGGCTGCAATAACGGACTCAAACATATTAATGATCATAAAGATGGTGCAGGACTGGGCAACTTTTTGTTCTGTTATATATAAGGTCACCGTGAATAGCAGCTGACTGGACGGCTACTAACAACATTTCCATCTCCAGTTGGACAATCCCTCATCCATCCCTTCAGCTCTCACTAGGCTCAATAATTCTAGTTCCTCCATTGCCTTTTTAGGGTTAAATGTGATCACGACTTTCCACTGTGGCAATTTCTGGGTGCCTCAATATCCCTTGTCTGTTATCTTGACTCGAACCATCAGTTCGCTACCAGAACCCTGAGAATACATCCTCATTCCTTTAAGGCACCCTGGATAGAGACCCTGGGTGGTGCAGTTAATGTGTTCAGCTGCTAACTGAAAGCTTGGAGAATCAAGTCCACCCAGAAGCACTTTGGAAGAAAGGTCTGACAATCTACTTCCTAAAAATCAGCCATTGAGCACAGGTCTCCTCTGATATATATGAGATTGCCATGACTCAGAGTTGACTCAACGGCAACTGATACTGGTTTGTTTGGATAGAACAAGCCCTTGGTTTTACTCACCTGAGTATGTTTCAAGGTCAGGAACAGGTTTGGACAGGCAAATATTTTTCTTCAAACCAATGGTGCCACTCATGATATGAGAGTTCAGTTTCACTTCCTGCGATCCTTTTCTGTCACTAAAAAAGGATCCATTGAGAATACCCTCAAGAGCTTGAATGGTGATCAGTGACACTGTACTGATCTACGAATGTAAAAGAGAAATAATTTTATAGGTTTCCATGGTTTGGGGAGGTGGTACACTAAAGTTATAAGTGAGGGTCATAAGGTAAACCTAATGTATCGTCAAAATTGCCCTTAGAAATCCCTTAAATTGCTGATGAAATATTCTACATGTGGTTTTAGGTGCAGTGTTTTGTATTATATAATGCATATTATTATACACTGCACATTATAAGAGGTATCTATGCAAAACATGTAAATCAATGTGCTGTGAAAATATCTATGAATCCTTAAATATCAAAGTCAGAGTCATGAGGCAAGAGTCTTGCCCTCAGAGGGGCAGGTGGAACTCAGAAGGGATGAGGAAATCACATAGTTCCATCTTCCATCTCAAGTTCACCCTGGAGATGTAATTGAATGGAAAAGTATGCAGAATAGCCCATGCCATTTAATTTGTTCTCTCTCTCTCTCAATCACTCCCTTTCTCCTCTCCCTTCCCTCCCTTCCTATGAATCGTTGACATTCTAGCCCTTTATCTCTTCAACTCCCTGTAACTCTATCCCTGTCTCCATGACTCCTACTTTCTGTCTCTCATCTCCATTCATTTGGAGCTCTGATCCTCTATCCCTCTGTCTCTATGATCCTCCCTTCCTGTCTCTTTTTCTTTCTCTCTCTCACTATCTCTTTTTTCCTCCCTTCTTCCTTCCATCCCTCTCATCTCTCTTTCCCTTCCTTCCCCTCGCATTTTCATGCAGGTATAATTTATTCACAGAATTTAAATGCATTCTGTAGCATAATGCAGTATTTCTTAAACTGCAATAATTTATGTGCCACCACCCCATTATTATTACTATTATTTATTCAGTTTTAAAATCAACTCATTTTCAGAGGCTTTCTTCTCCACCCTCATTCTCCAGCTCATAGTAGGGGTTGAAGATTAGTCAGTAGCTGCAAATTTTCTGGAGGAAATGCAGCAGGTATTTCACTCTCTCCAAGTAATCAGGACTTTCTCTGTGAAATATATTTATTCATTCACTCATCAAATATTTGTTGAGCACCTCCTGTGTGCCAGACAGTGTTATAGGCATTGCACTTACAACAGTGAACAAAACTGAGTCCCTACCATCAGATAGCTGACATTGTAGTTAGAGAAACAGAAAATAAATGCATAAATAAATTATAAAAATATTACATAGTGGTAAGTGCTGTACAAAGTCTTAAATAGGGTGATAGGATAAAGCAGGGGTTAGCCTGAGGGCCAAATTCACCCTGCCAGCTGTATTTGTAAATAAACAAAGTTTTATTGGAACACAGTTTTGCTCACTCATTTATGTACCATCTATGACTGCTTTCACACTACAATGGCAGAGTTGAGTACTTGCAACAGAGACTGTACAGCCTGAATATCTGAAAATATTTTACTATTTGGCTCTTTACAAAAAAAGTTTGTCAACCTGTAGGATACAGGGAAACTGAGTTATGATAAAACAGTTCCCAAGGGAGATTTCTGGGCAACATGGTGCTATAGACAGAAGGACCACGTCCTCCCTCCACAGCAAAGACCCCGAACACTAAGTTAAACAGAGACAATCCTAAAAATGAAGAGATAAAGAACTCAGCCGAGCACCAAATGGAATAAGAAACTGACAGATAATAGAGAGCAAGGATAGATACATGCAGAGATCCCCTATCAGCTAACACAGCACGGATTCCCCATCTTGGACTCCTGTCGGAGATCAGCAACAGGGAGTAAGGGAAAGCAGCTTCATGGAGCTCGTAGCAGGAAACAGAACAACTGGTAACCAGTGATATACACTTTTCCACCCTGCACCCTTCTTCACTCCCACTCAGCCTCCTCTGCTTCCTGTGGCCAAAGTCTCTTGGCTGGAGGCACCTGCTTCAGCCTTGTGCTGCATGAATCCCACACGCCCACACTGGCTGGCTCCCTGAGTGACATTTGTTTTTTGCTGGTGTTCTTTTTTCTGCTTCTTTTTGTTTCTTCCATACCTCTCACTACCTCCCCCTCCTTTCTGTCAAACACCTGGCTCTGTGTGCCATCTTTGCTTCTTCTTGGGGGGTTGTGAGGCACTGCTTGACTGTAGAGCTGCTTCCTGGCTGATGCCGTGATGCTGGTGGGATCCCGGGGCTTTTGTTTGTTTGTTTGTGTTGATTTCTTCTGTTTTGATTTGTTTGTTTTTCTTTTCTCAGCTTGGGAGTCCCTTCTAACCTGGCTGTGCTGTGTGGCTTGGGAGCTACTTCCTCAGTCTGTGCAGATGCATGGTGGGATCCCATGGGACATTTCTTTTTTCTTTTTGTTTGTTTTCTTTTCTCTCTTTTCCCCCTTATGTCTTTCTTTATTTCTCAGTTTTCTCATCTCTGTATATACTTACCTTCTCTTCCTGTCTCCTGAATACCTAGCAATGTGTGACACATCTACTCCTTCTAGCCAGGCTGTACTTCGTGGTCTGGGAGCCACTTCCGCAGTCTTTGCAACCACACCAGTGGGATACCTGGGGGCTTTTCTCCTAATTTTTATTATTTTACCCTTTTTCTTTTTGTTTTTCCCCATTTCTCAGTCTCTCATCTTTCCACTCCATTGACAAGCTCCGATAACACCCTTTTTTGTTTGTTTGTTTTTGGCTCCTGTTTCTCTCTCCTCTCTCTCCTTTTTCCCATACCCATCTTAGCACCACACGTCACAATCTCCTCCCTCCTTCCTGCCTAACTGAACCATACACTGAAAATCACACCCCCGAACAGCACAGGCATGGCCTATCAGAACCTGTCCTGCACTGATTCCTGGCCCACCCTGTCAGCACTAGTACTTGCCACAAAAAACACAACCCAGCAACTCCCCTTCAGCTGGATCTGCCCTGCTGCACCATAGCTGAACATATGACCCTGCCAATTGGACAAGGAGGTGAAAATTATTGTGCCCACAGACGAGCAAACAACAAAGAACACACAGACTGCTTTCTCAGATATAACCAAATAAAACAAAAAAGAAGGACAAAACAAACAAATCTACAATCAGTAAATGAGGAAAATAACTACTGAATGTCCCAAAGACAGCAGACGAAGTCAAAACATACTAAAAAACAGGACAGGATGGTGCCAGTAGGCATCCAAAGTAAAACACCAGATGATTTTCCAGTAGAAGAAACAGCACTAGAACTACCTGACAGGGACTTCAAATCTCTAACATTCAGAATTGTCTAAGAGTTGAAGCAAAAAGCAGACAAAAATGAGGAAAAACTAGACAAATTCCTGGAACAGGCAGACAAAACCATGGAAGATACAGACAAAAAAAGGAAGAATTCAGGGAAATAATAGAAGAACAAAATGCCAAAATAAATTCACAACTAGAAGTCATACAAAAACAACAATTAGAAATTTAAAAGATAAACAACAAGATCTCAGAAGAGGACAATGTCAAAGAAGGGCTGAGGAGCAGGTTTGAAAAGATGGAAGACAGGATCAGCGAAATTGAAGACAAACACTTGGATACAACTCTGAGGAAAAATCAGAAAAAAGAATGAAGAAAAATGAAGAAACCTTGAGAATTATGTGTGATACCATCAAAAGCAAAAATTTGTGAGTGATCAGAGTTCCAGAACAGAGGGAGAAAACAGAAAACACAGAGAGGATTATTGAAGAACTGCTGACAGAAAACTTCCCCAATATCATGAAAGGTGAAAAGCTGACCATCCAATGAACCCCATATAGGATAGACCCCAATAGAAAATCACCAATGTGTATCATAATCACACTCCTTAAAACCAAAGACAAAGAAAGAATCATGAGAGCACCTCAAGAAAAATGAAAAGTCACATACAGAGGAGAAATAATAAGACTAAGTTCGGATTATTCAGCAGAAAGCATGCAGGCAAGAAAGCAATGGGAAGACATATATAAAACATTGAAAGAAAAAAATTGCCAGCCAAGAATAATATATCCTGCAAAACTCTTATTCAAATATGATGGTGAAATTAGTACATTTCCAGATACGTAGAAACTAAGGGACTATGTAAAAACCAAACCAAACTTACAAGAATTATTAAACGGAGTCCTTCAGTATGAGAAAAAACAACATGAGACCACAGGCTAAATCTAGGACACAGGATTGTATCAGTCAGATACCAACCTAGGAAATGAACTCTCAAGGAGTATCCAAAACCAAAAGAATTACAACAGGGAACCAGAGAGATTAATCTGTAAACAACAACAACATCAAAACAATAAAAGGGAATGAACAGTGTAGGTATAGAACCTTCTAATGGAAAGGAAGACAAGGCGATAATAGACTGCTTCAAACTTAGGAAGATAAGGGTAAATTTCGAGGTAACTACAAAGAAAGTTAAAAAACCTACTCATCAAAATGAAGAAAAAAATAAAGTCTCAGTAAAAACAAAATTTATAAAAACAAAAAAAATGAAAAGAAAAATCCACAAACAAAAGGAATTCAGCCCAAGAGAGTAAGAGGAACAAAGCAAATGTTAGCACTACAAAAAAAGCCCTACAAAATGGCAGCAATAAATTCACACCTATCAATAATTACACTGAATGTAAATGGCCTAAATGCACCCATAAATAGACAGAGAGTGACAGAATGGATAAAAAACCAGGATCCATCAATATGCTGTCTACAAGAGACACACCTTGGAAACAAAGACATAAATTTATTAAAAATCAAAAGATGGAAAAAATATGTTAAGCAAACAGCTACCAAAAAACAGCAGAAGTGGCAATACTAATTTCAGATAAAACAGAATTTAAAACAAAATCCACCATAAAAGACAAAGGACACTATATGATGATTAAGGGGGTGATCCATCATGAAGACATAACCATAATAAACATCTAGGCACCCAATGACAGGTTCCAAAATACATAAAACAAACTCTAACGGCACTGAAAAGAGAAATTGATGGTTCCACAATAATAGTAGGACTTCAACACAACACTGTTGGTAAAGGACAAAACATTTAGAAAGAAACTCAACAATGATACAGAAGAGCTAAAGGGCACAATCAACCAACTTGACCTCATAGACATATATAGAACATTCCACCCAACAGCTGCAAAGTACATATTCTTTTCCAACGCACATGGAACATTATCCATAATAGACCACATCTTAGGCCACAGAGCAACCCTCAATAAAATCCAAAACATTGAGATAATACAAAGTATCTTCTCTGACCACTCCATAAAGGTAGAAATTAACAACAGGAGAGCAAGGAAGAAAAAAAAATCAGTTACATGGAAACTGAATAACACCCTGCTTGCAATCCACTGGGTAATAGAAGAAATCAGAGATGGAATAAAAAAATTCCTAGAATCAAGTGGAATAAAAACACATCATACCAAAACCTTTGGAACATAGCAAAGGCAGTCCTCAGAGGACAATTTATAGCAATAGATGCACACATTAAAAAAGAAGAAAGGGACAAAATCAAAACATTAACTACACAACTCGAACAAATAGAAAGAGAACAGCAAAAAAGGACCACAGTCACCAGAAGAAAGGAAATAGTAAAGATCAGAGCAGAAATAAATGAAATAGGGAATAGAAAAACAATAGAAAGAATCAACAAAACCAAAAGATGGTTCTTTGAAAGGATCAACAAAATCAACAAACCACTGGCCAGACTGACAAAAGAAAAACAGGAGAGGACACAAATAACCCAAATAAGAAATGAAATGGGGGACATTACAACAGACCCAAC
>NW_004443993.1:7620912-7626717 GCF_000243295.1 Trichechus manatus latirostris
TCCTGATAAAAACTCTCAATAAAATAGGTATAAGAAGGGAAATTTCTCAACATAATAAAGGGCATCTATGCAAAACCAATGGCCAACATCGTTCTTAAAGGAGAGAGGCTGAAAACATTCTCCTTGAGAACAGGAACAGGACAAGGATGCCTTTTATCACCACTCCTATTTAACATTGTGCTGGAAGTTCTAGTTAGAGCAATAAGGCAACAAAAAGAAATAGAGGGCATCTAAATTTGTAATTGTCTTACTCATCTAGTGCTGCTACAACAGAAATACCACAAGTGGATGGCTCTAACAAAGAGAAGTTTATTTCCTCACAGTAAAGTAGGCTAAAAGTCCCAATTCAGTGTGTCAGCTCCAGGGGAAGGCTTTCTCCTTCTGTTGGCCTTCTCATCGATGTTGCCCCAGACTAGGAGCTTCCCTGTTCAGGGATCCTGGGTCCAAAAGATGCACTCCGCTCCCGGCACTGCTTTCATGATGATATTTGGTCCCACGGTCTCTCTACTCACTTCTCCCTTTTGTATCTCAAGAGACTGCCTCAGGACACAATCCAATCTTATAGATT
Organism: Trichechus manatus latirostris; assembly: GCF_000243295.1. Taxonomy (NCBI): domain Eukaryota; kingdom Metazoa; phylum Chordata; class Mammalia; order Sirenia; family Trichechidae; genus Trichechus; species Trichechus manatus. The sequence continues at coordinate 7,621,481 of NW_004443993.1, forward strand.
GAGTCTTGCCTCACTAAGACAACTGCTGCCCATCCTCCCTCATTAACATCATAGAGGCAGAATTTACAACATATAGGAAAATCACACAGTACCAAGAATCATGGCCCAGCCAAACTGATACACACATTTTTGGGGGGGACATAATTCAATCCATGACACTAATGAATCAGTTAAACTGTCCCTATTTGTGGATGATATGATACTATACATAGAAAATCCAAAAGACTCCATGAGAAAACTACTGGAAATAATAGAAAGATTCAACAGAGTAGCAGGATACAAGATAAACATGAAAAATCAGTTGGATTCCTATACACCAAAAGAGAACGATGAAAAGAAATCAGGAAAATGATACCATTTATAATAGCCCCTAAAAAAATAAAGTACTTAGGAATAAATCTAAACAGGGATGTAAAATACCTATACAAAGAAAACTACAAAACACTACTGCAAGAAACCAAAAGAGATCTACATATAAGGAAAAACATACCATGCTCATAGATAAGTAGACTCAACATTGTGAAAATGACAATTCTACCCGAAGCAATTTACAAATACAATGCAATCCCGATCCAAATACCAACAACATTCTTTAAAGAGAAGGAAAAACTAATCATTAACTTTATATGGAAGGGGAAGAGGCCCCGGATAACTAAAGCACTATTGAAGAAGAATAAAGTAGGAGGACTCGCACTACCTGACCTCAGAACCTACTATACAGCTACGGTAGTCAAAACAGCCTAGTACTAGTACAACAATAGACACATTGAACAGTGGAACAGAATCAACAACCCAGATGTAAATCCGTCCACCTACAGTCACCTGATCTTTGACAAGGGCCCAAAGTCTATCAAATGGGGAACAGTCTTTTTAACAAATGGTGCTGGCAAAACTGGATGTCCATCTGCAAAAAAAATGAAACAGGACTCATACCTCACACCATATAAGAAAACTAATTCAAAATGGATCAAAGACCTAAATACAAAGCCCAAAACCATAAAGTTCATTGAATAAAAAATAGGATCAATGCTATAGGCCCTAATGCATGGCATTAACAGGATACAAACCATAACCAACAACACACAAACTTCAGAAGATAAGCTAGATAACTTGGATCTTCTAAAAATTAAACACTTATGCTCATCAAAAGACATCACCAAAGGAGTAAAAAGAGAACCTACAGACTGGGAAAAATTTTTTGGACATTACAAGTCAGACAAAGGTTTAATCTCTAAAATCTACAAGAAAATCCAACACCTCTGCAACAAAAAGACAGATAATCCAATTAAAAAATGGGCAAAGGAAATGAACAGACACTTCACCAATGAAGACATTCAAGCAGCCAAGAGACACATGAGGAAATGCTCACGATCATTAGCCATTAGAGAAATGCAAATCAAAATCAAATTAAGATACCGTCTTACCCTGGCATTACTGGCACGAATAAAAAAAAACTGGAAATAACAAATGTTAGAGAGGCTGTGGGGAGATTGGAACTCTTATGCAGTACTGGTGGGAATGCGGAATGATACAACCATTTTGGAAAATGATCTGGTGCTTCCTTAGAAAGCTAGAAATAGAAATACCATATGATTCAGCAATCCTACTCCTAGAAATATATCCTAGAGAAATAAGAGCCATCACATGAATACACATACACACACCCATGTTCATTGCAGCATTGTTCACAATAGCAAAAACAGGGAAACAACATAGATGCCCATCATCAGATGAATGGATAAACAAACTATGGTACATACACACAATGGAGTATTATGCAACGATAAAGAACAATGATGAAGCTTGGAAGCATCTCATGACGTGGATGAAACTGGAGGACATTACGCTGAGTGAAATAAGTCAACCACAAAAGGACAAATACTGTATGAGACCACTACTGTAAAAACTCATGAAAGGTTACATACAAAAAGAAACAATCTTTGATGGTTACGAGGAATGGGAGGGTTGGGGGGGAAATACTAAATAGGCAATAGATAAGTGGTAACTTTGGTGAAGGGTAAGACAGTACACAATACTGGGAAAGCCAGCACAATTTGTACAAGGCAAGGTCATGGAAGCTCCATAGACACATACAAACTCCCTGAGGGACCGAATTGCTTGGCGGAGGCCTGTGGGGACCGTGGTCTCGGGGAACATCTAGCTCAATTGGCATAACATAGTTTATAAAGAAAATGTTCTATATTCTATCTTGGTAAGTAGCGTCTGGGATCTTAAAAGCCTGTGAGCAGCCATCTAGATACTCCACAGCCTCACCCCTTCGGGAGCAAGGGAGAATGAAGAAAACAAGATGCAAGGAAAAGAATAGGCTACCGGACTAATGGACCACAACTACGACAGCCTCCACCAGACTGAGTCCAGTACAACTAGGTGGTGCCCAGCTCCCACCACTGACTCCTCTGATAGGTATCACAATAGAGGGTCCTGGACAGAGCTGGAGAAAAATGTAGAACAAAATTCTAACTCACAAAAAAAGACTAGACTTACTGGCCTGACAGAGACTGGAGAAACCCCGAGAGCATGGCCCCCTGACACCTTTTTAGCTCTGTGTTGAAATCACTCTGGAGGTTCACCCTTCAGCCAAAAATTAGACAACCCCATAAAACAAAACGAGACTAAAGCAGTACAACAGCCCAGGGACAAGGACTAGAAGGTAGCAGTGGACAGGAAAGCTGGTAATAGGGAACCCAAATTGGAGAAGGGAGAGTGTGTTGACATGTCGTGGGCATGATAACCAATGTCATAAAACGATATGTGCACTGACTGTTTAATGAGAAACTATTCGTTCTGTAAACCTTCATCTAAAGTACAATAAAAAAATTTTAAAAAATGAACAGTGTTCTCCTTCCTGAAGCCCCACAGTTGCAAAGCAGTGTTAGTGTTTGTTATTATGAACCATTGTATTTAACTAGAATTTTTAATATAATTGGCTGAATGTCAGTCTGTTCTCAATAAGAGTTGTATATAAGTCGAAGGTTTGTAACCCAGGGACTTACTATACACTGTTTCCCTTTAGTTCTTTGTGCGTGTTTTCCTTTAGCTCTTTCTAGCCCACTGTGAGACTGTGGGCTTCCACCATGATAAAGCTGCTGGCTAACCAGGGAGCAGCTGAGGCATGGGCAAGCAGAAAATTCTACAAAGCTTTCCTACCATTTTGAAGACTACCTTTTTCTTGACTCTGTGTTTGCTTAATTGCTGTAAACCTTTGCTTCTAAACTTCTTACAAAGTTTAACATTTTTTACTTGTATGTGTGTGTGTGTATGTGTTTCCTGGTGGACAAAGCTTGGAAGGACTTATGTCACCATCTTGCTGACATATGTCCCATTTCTCTCCATCCCTTTACTTTTAATATTTATGTGTCTTTATATGTAATGTGGATTTCTTGTATACCAAATACATCTGTGTTTTAATTCTTTTATTTAGATAATATGATTATTAATATAGTTTTGTTAATATCTACCTTATTTGTTACTGTTTTCTATTTTTTGTGCTTTTTTTGTCTTCCACCCTTTTCTCCTTCTGTTTCATTTGAGCATTTTCTGGGATTCCGTTTATTCTCCACATTTTGCTCTAAGTTATATGTTAAATGTGCTTCTGACGATGCTGTAAAAGGAAATGGTTAACATATGGTTGGATAGTGGAGGGAACGTCCATTTTATGCAGTGGCAAAGCACTTGTGTGAATTATGCTTGAATGTTTGGTGAAAGGTAAAACTTGTGTCTATGCTTTCTGTCTCTGCCCTACAGTGCTTGCTGTCTATTTTTCCAGAATTGTTTATTTTTTTACATTAGTTTCTTCGGGGGCCCTGGTGGCTCAGTGGTGAAGAGCTCTGCTGCTAACCAATAGGTCAGCAGTTCAAATCCACCAGCCGCTCCTTGGAAACCATATTGGGGAGTTCTACTCTGTCCTATAGGGTTGCTACGAGTCTTAATTGACTCAACAGCAACGGATATACTAATACTGTACTGCCCAGTATATTCTAGTTTAATTAAAATATATATATATAAACATATAAAAATATTTTATGTCATACATTTTGACAAGCTCCCATGCCTTCTTCCTTAGATATCTTGGCTATTTGTGGACATTTGCAACTTCCATATACATTTTTGAAGTGTGTGTGTGCGTGAGAAATTATACAGTGAAATCTGTGAGAGCTGGAACTCGACCAGACTGCCTTGTTTTTCTGGGTCTTGCAAGTTTTCCACCTTTGACAGAGTGCAGTCTTACCATTTTTCTCTCCCGTTTTAGTGGAAAATATTTGAGTTTCCCTTCTCTGACAGGTTTCTGCCCTTACACAGGTTTCGAATGTCTTACGTTTTCCTATATAAACAATAAAATTGGTTAGAATGTTACGGAAGTCCATTAAAGTAATGATATATTAATATTTGTGGAAAACAGTTTTCTAAGAGCATGCTCTATCTTTTCATTTATTTCAGTGCCTTTGGATGTCATTTAATAATGTTAGTAATTTTTACATTGTGTGCCATTGAGTCAATTCTGAGTCATAGTGACCCTGTATGACATAGTAGAACTGCCCCTGAGGGTTTTCTAGGCTGCAGTTTTTACGGGAGCAGATCGCCAGGCCTTTTCTTCCACAGAGCTGAACTACTGACCTTTCAGTTAGCAGCCAAGTGTTAACCATTGCACCGTTATTCACTCTGTTATACTCCTTTTTGGTACCTTTTATTTTTACTAAAATACATGTTACCTTTTTGAAATTAATTTCTCAACTCATTGCTTGTGTCTGTAAATGAAATATTTAAAATAAACTTTGATAAGTATTTTGTTATCTGAATACTTAAATCTCTCAGTCCTATAATCATCTGTACCATCTTTTGGGTACATGTACAATTGTTTAACCTATAAAATGAATTGAGGTGGAGTTTTTTCCCCCTTTTTAACATTTTATTTCTTTGCCTTTTTTTCTTTTTCTTTTTTTGGTATGTGCCGGCCACAACCTTTAGGATAATGTTGAATAGAAATGGAATAATGAGCATCCTTGTTTTTTATCTGCGTTTATTGGGAAGGTGTTGAACTTTTCAGTATGTATTTTCTTTGATGCACATATTTTGTATTTTCCTGTTTTCAGATTGAGCATGTTTCTGTCCATTTCTAAATTTAATAAATGTTTTTGACATACATGCTGAAAAATTTATAATAAATGTACCCAAACAAAAACCCCTTGCCTTCACTTTGTCCTCTTGATGTAATCAGT